>NC_048595.1:458770372-459047872 GCF_003668045.3 Cricetulus griseus
TCAGAAGTAGATTCTTACAGGTTAATTAAAATTCCAGTATCTTTCAGCTTCGGGATGGATCTCATCCTTGTCTACAGGGAACCAATTCTGGGAACTCTGTCTTCAGTGCCTGGAGTATTCCTGTCTTCTGCCACCAGGCTCTCCTGAGCTCATCTCTCTTATGTGCAGATGCAAGTGCTGAACTCAACCAGAAGATCTCTTCATGTTTCAGGAGATAGATTCCCAGACCCAGCTCAGATATAATGGATCAGGAAACTTCTAAGTCTCAGTTGCAATGTGGCTGCTTTCTATCAGGGAACCAATAAGGTAATAAAAATAAAATAAAAAACCTTGTCCACTCAGCTCTGGAATTTTATGTTTATTCTATGTTAGGCTGTCAGATCACAAAAAAATAATCTCCAACTTTTTTTTATTTCCCCTGCTCATGGTCCTGGGGGATACCATGTGTGCAGTTAGAATTGTGTCAGACAAAGCAGGAACAATCAGGAGAAAATGTCAGGCCCATTTGAGCCCTTTAAATGTCAAGTCCTTCAGCTAGCCATGCTATATATGGGGTTTTAATAATAACGATTGAGTATAGTTTTCCAATCACTAGCACCATGCTGTTGGTGTAAAGCAAAGAGAAATGTTTAAATCACACTGTGTCAGCCACAACCCAGCATTCCCTCTTTCATCACCTGCCAGTCTTCATTTTGAGCCGAATGTTTCTGATCATTGCCATATGGTTATTTTTATTTTTCAGTCATTTATCTACCAGAAACTTACCTAATACCTACTAGTTACCATAAACAGGAAAGTGAACTGTATGGCAGAATCCCTCTGGGTTCTAATGAGAGACAGACTGACAATGAACGAACTTGAAAATTCTTACAGATGAACCCTGACATGGAGCAGACCACGGGACCCCCCTGCAAGAGCAATTAACCAATTCTGTGGGGCTAGGCCTAGTTTTCCCCATTAGCTGAATTTTAATCTCAAAGACCTCTGAAGAGAATGCATTAAGATGAATTGGGGTCATTTAAGTGACTTTAAAAGCTGCCAAAGGCTCAAGAAGAGAAACATCAGTGGGTAGACTGTAGTAAAATTACAATGAATTGTGGAGTAGCAAAAGGCACAGAAGTGTCCCTATGACATATTGTGTGTCCTTCTTTCTCTTAGACCTTGCCTATTCTCACAGACTCGGTAGTATCATTAACTGAGTGATAATTTTGCATTCACCTATTGCTGGTGAAGCTGTCTTCCCTCGGACACGGCTGAACAGTGAGCTCCTGCAAGACGGAGATGATCTTACGCTTTGCACCTTCAGTCTCTTAATTTTCCAATGGAGCTAAGCTAGCATCTACCCCTGTCCACATCTCTCTATCTTCCTCAGCCAACACCCCAAGGAGAGTGTCTTCTCACCTTTGTTACCGCAGTATTTTCCTGGTTGCTTGAGTTGTCGCTGGACCTGTTGCACAATTCTCCTCTCCATCCACATTCAAAGCCATCTCTCTAAAAGACAGTAGGTGGTGTGTTTTCTCTTAATTAACAGTGGGTAGAGGCTGTTCTACTTTTCTCCTAATAAGGATATCTTTTCTGTTTCTAGCTTGGATGTGTTTTGATCCATACAATCAATACATTCTCCACAACAACAGACAGAATTGTGTTTTCCAAAACAGTGACAATGAAATCACTGCCTTACACAGAAAGGTTCTGAGGTTTAAAAGGTTCAGAGGTTGGCCCTTTGTGATAGTCTGAGTTCAGCCATTCTCTTTAGTGCTTCATTCTCAGGCTTGTGGTAAAAGCTCCAAGTGTCCGGCCACACAGCATCCAAAAGGAAAAGCAAAGTTGTTGATCCTCTTCTTCTTTTTAACCACAAGACAAATCCCCCCCCAAAATTCCCAGCACACTTACACTCATAAGTTACCATGATTGAGTTAATGAGCTTGATGGCTTAATGAGAATACAATCCAGTCACCTCCGGGACCACACTACTAGTAACTGCTGTCTACCACCCTTTACATGGCCTGGTCCAGGCTCTAGGTGTTGAGAAATTGCTTTTAATAAAAACTTCTCATCTTTTGGGTGATGCTGCAGCAACCTCAGTTTTTCCTATCAAAGCCCACCTCAAAGTAGATGGCATTTCCCTGTTCTTGTTTATATTTTCATTTTTGCTATGCTTTCTCTTCCAACAAAGCAGGAGCTACATCCTTCTTATCCATCTTACATTTACTCCCTACAGATCATGTATTATGTACTCATATAAGTTTTTCATGATAAATTAAACTTTATAAATTATGCTTCAATTTTTAAATATTAATAAGTATAGCAACCTATTTTCCAATGTATTTAACAATATGCATTTTGACCCTCCAAAGAGAGTGTCTAAGTATGATATAAAGTTGCTGTAGTAAATATAAGCCAGGTGGTTCTTTCTATTTATTAAATCAATATAGAATTAACACACTTCAAACAGCCAATAGCTGTATCAGTTTCAATGACTCAGCTTGGAAGACTTATTAAAAAAAAGAGTGCTTTGCAACACTATTCAGGTAGTTCTTCTAGCCACGCAATAGACAGGACTGGACAACATTCTGACTTACATGGGTATCACTGACTTAGGTTTAAAATGGGATTTGTCCTTAAGGCATTCACCTTCTGGCAAGCATACATTTAGTTTGCTTCTTTTGGTCTCTTTCTGTGGTTCTTGTCCTTGCTTCTTGCAAATTGCAGGCAGGTTGTGATGGCTTACCAGCACTGCCAGCCTAACTAATCTTGTCTCTCTCAAGCAATGCAGCACAGGGAACCTCTGGTCTTCTGCGTGACGCAAGACTGGGGTGAGTTCCACCTCATCTGTGGTTGAGCTGCATCCTCAGAACCAGGTTATTGACTTAACCCTTCCTCCTCTTTGCTGTGACAGAGAGAGCAGCCTTTTCCTTCTTACCTAAGATCAGTTCATCCATTGCCGAGCTCCTTAATTGCCGGTAATTGTTGCTGTGATCATAAGGGTGCTATCACTCCACTTTTCTAAAGGTCAGGAGTCTGGTGCCTATTTCAGCGCTAGTTTAGCTTCCTTGTGAGTCCATGGTTAGATGGTCAGCTCCTTCCCAAGGCTCTCATTCTCTGGCTCTCTTGATAGTCTCCTTTTCTAATTTTTCTCCCTACAACTGTTGGCCTCTTAGTTTTAGTGAGAGAAATGGACGCCAGGATTATGTGAAGTCAGATAGTGAAGGAAAACAAAATTTGTCCCTTGGCTCAAGAGCTATTTAACCATCTGTTTTTGATCCAGTACCCTCTGGCTGTGGTCAGAACGTCCCCCATTCCATTGTCTGTTCTCTTCCTGAATCCAGTGACTCACTACTAGCATAATGGAAATAGACCAAAATGTACGTCCAGCTTCACCCGTGGCTCAGTCTCCAGCAATAGATTAGGAGGCGGTCATCAGACTTTACATAAGCTCCAACAGTGACAGTGTAAGAGGAAAACAGACCTGGACTCCATATGGTATTTGCTGTTATTTCATGCAAATATGTGGTGTTTCAAGTGCATTAGGTTTGCTTTTATGAGCTGTCCTGGAAACCTAATTACAATTTGTAACATTTTTCCCATGGAAATTATGTTATTATGTTCCAAAATCTGCAATTTTCAAGTGAACTTCTGAAACAGCCTGCTCATTAGGTGTGAACAACCTGTCCAGGAAACCATTATGGCAAGGATTTTTATCTTCTGTTTCTTCTTTGTTGTATTAAGAATAAACAGGGCAATTTTCACCTTAAAACCTAATTGCATAGAAATTTTTTCTGCACAGCTGACCTTTCACTGAAAATGAAAAATATTTTACTGATGAGGATCCTTGGGGTCAGGGAAAAGTGTACGTACTTGGGCTGACATAGAAATCTGGTGTTACCATTTAGAAATGGTAGCGTGTTATGTTTGTTGTTGTTGTTTTTAAAAGGTGTGTGTTTCTGGTAGACCACTGACAATTTTGGCACACATAAATGATTTGAAAAAGAAAGCGTACGACATGAAGCAAGCATTCAAACCAATACAAGCATGCCCCTAAATGGAAATATAAATCCTGGGTTTAGGTTTAAGATACAGAGAAGGCTAAATGAAAGGCAAGTGGTTGTAGAGTTTCAAAGACTAAAAGTGTCAGTGCTGAAAACAGAAGGTTGTTGAGATTGTGAGCCCAGACTTTGTATCTCCCAAGCACACCTGAAGTTATAGTTTATATAGAGTGAGTAAGTAGGAAGCCAAGCTGAAGCTTGCAGGGAAACATGGTGACGATCCCTCATGGATCCTGTATGATTCTATTTGAGTGATCTCTCCTCCCTGGTCCACATTCTCTCTCACTCTGCTTCCTCGATAACCCTTCTGCTACATCAGGGTCAGCCGGCGTCTTCACTTTCATAGCATCTTCTCTAGATTCTTTAGGAGACTTGATCACCCTTTTCTGTATCTTCAATTCTTTCCAGACTCTTTGAGTTGAGTATTTAAACACAGCAATTTAACTTCCAATGCAAGGAAATTCCATCTCCATTGTGATCCTCTGTTTCATTAACCCTTTGTGTTGCCTTCTGTGGCCTTCTCTTGTTCCTTTTATTTCTTCCTTCTGTGACTTCCTGTTTGTAAATCAGGTAGTTAGCAAAGGATGACTTCCTTTGAAATAAATAGAAGGTTGATGGATATGGATGAAGGTAGCTGTCAACCTGGGATTGGAGTGTATCCGTTTTCTTTGCGAAGCGATCAATAGAAAAAGATAAAGAGTAAGTGGGGATATTCAGACTGAAGGATTGTCAAAGGTGGGTCTTGGTGAGGGGAGAAAAAGAACAAAGAGAGTGGAAGGAGGGGGTTAAGTCAAAGGTGCCATTAACCACAGTGTGAAAGAATTCTGCTAAACATGTCCATGCTTATGGGGGGTTCATGCCCAGACTGGTGTGAATTAAAGACTAGAAAGCCTCACTCCCTTCTTCTAAGCCGAGGGGTTGTTCACTCTCTGAGGACATCACTGATCCTCAGATCTGAGGACCTAGATGACATGAAGGAGCAGTGGCCCCTTGCCCCTTAGCAGATGGATATGATTCTGTTGTGTTGATGATTTGCAGGTAATAAAGTGAAGAGCAGAAGCCAACTCAGGCTGAGTCATTCTTTTCACCAATTTGAGCCTCAATTCTCCTTTACTGTTTAATCTGGTTGGAAGGCTTTGGAAATCAAGTAATATCTTACAGTGAATCCTAGGACAGAGGAGACAGGAAATCAACAGCAAAAGCAAAAGAAAGTGACTAGAAATTACTTTTGAGACCTCCTGACCCAAATATCTTCTTGCTGTCTCCAGCTAAAGTCCCAAATTAGACAGGTCAAAGATAAAGCCACCTCTTCTCCAGCCCCCCTACTTTTTTCTCCCGTCTCCGAGTGAAGGCACCCCCATCTGAAGTCTACAACAGGGAATTTTCTCTTTCTGTTGTAGTAGGGGGGAAATGTTCTCTTTTGTGCCTGTTTGAGCCATTCTGGTTTCACCAGCACCACCTTTGCCTTAGGCTACAAATTGCTTTTTGTTTGGCCCCATGCATGCTATCCCACTTGCCTCTACTCAAAGCTATTACATCCCGTGAATTCGCTTTTTTAGCTGAGAATAATCTCCACCAAGTCAGGCTTTTGCTTTATAATGAGAAGTTGGATGTAGCTCAACCATATTTGAAGCATCAGAGTTTATTGGTATTTTCATTGACTTTGGGGGCAAAGTATCTGTCTCATCCAGTGCTGTAGCCTTTAATATCTGGTGGCCATTGAGCACTTGAATGGTGGCCAGTGCAACTGGGTGACTGAATTATTTTTTCCTTGTGTTTATTTTTTTTACTTGAAATCAAAGTGACTGCTTGTAGATAGTGAGCATTGTAATGCATATTACATGTCTAAAGAAAAATGCCAACTTTGGTGTGGTGTGTAAGATCTTTACAGACCCATCACAGTCCTCCTCTCCTATCCTGTTGGTTGGTGTAGTATGTTATAGACTTAAAATACTCATAATCTCCCTGGAACTCTAACATGCCTCTTGCCTGGTTTCCTTTGTATGTGTGTTGTCTTGGAGGGGGAGGGGTTCAAATGAATTTTCTGTCTTTCAAAATCTCTGAAAATCCTACAAGGTCATGTTCAATGTGACTTTTTGGAAACCATCTCTTAGCATCTGTCACATCCTGTTAGAGGTTCCTATAACCAGTTTTCCTCCCCCTCATCTTTCTTCCCCTTCACTCCCCTCCCCTTTGTCAGTCCCCCTCCTCTTTCTCCTCTCTCTTTTTGGGTATAATTTCCTTTTATTGCTGATCTAATTTCCCCCATTAAACATCCAGAAAGCAGGTTTCAAAATTACTACATTAGGTAGACAGCTAATATATTTGTGGAAGGGAGGAGAGTTGGGTTAAACTCCAAAATAAATTCAACTTAATGATGACATAAATGTGTAATTGCAGCTCTTGAGAGGATGAGACAAGAGAATCGTGAGTTTGAGGCCAGCCTAGGCAAACCCTATCTCCAAACAGAAAGCCAAAACAAAACAAACAGCACAACAACAAAAAACTTATTTTCAAATATATTATGAAAGATAATAAGAAATAATAAATAGGTAGGGAAGGTCCACCCACCGTTGCCACCACTGTCAACTCCAGTGTGTGCATCTTCTCAGAGTACTTGGAAAGAGAAGTTGAGGTTGACCTTCAAAGGACAACACCATTTCCCTTTGCAGTTCTAAATTGAGTCCTTTCGGCTCTTGCTTCATTTATATTTCAAATGTGTTCCTGTTTGATGTCAAATCTCTTAAAACTAATTAAGTAATAGATTGCCCATTGAGTACATCATCTATCTTTCAAGGTTAAACAAGAATAAAACACTTTGCCTGGGTTTTCCATTGTGTAATTGCTGGTGAGTGGGGGATGGATACTTTTAAAGTGATGCACTGCAGTAGAAAAAAATAGCAACCCTGTTCGTTAAAATCCCTAGATACGGCCAGCCTTATAACTGTTTTATGATCATTGTTTTAAAAAAATGAAGTGAATTAATGGTGATTTAAGTGTTCCCTGGGAAAATGCCCTTTTGCTCATGCCGTTATGTTGGAAAGAGTCCCGCCTTCGAGCTTACTAGGGAATGAAGAGAGCCACCTCCTTGTCCTGATTTTTATGGGATGCAGAGCAATCCATCGTGTTTTTTGAGAATGCTAATATTGCTGTCTAAATGAAAAGTGGTTGAGAAAAGTGTTCTTCTCCTTTGCACCTATTCAACCAGTTTCATTGACATTACTTATGCACAGACAGCTGAATGAGTTGCAGCTATCACAGGGAGTGGAGTGCTGTGGGAGGGGGATGCACAATGAGTGGTTTTTGTTACTTCCTGTTTTGATTATGAGGGTCATAGCCAGTCAGATTTCTAATTATGGACTGTGTGGCGTTTCATAGTCAATCTAGAGGTATTTGTGAATCCAAAGCCTTCTGGTGTTTGTGAGCTTGGAATCTGGAGGAAATTCCAAGAAGGAGATGAAGCATTAGCCCAGATGCCTCCTCTTAGTGTTTTCTGTCCTACATTCATTCAGTGGTAGTCCTACTGTGTGCTCAAGCCTCTGTGTGCAAGAATGTTCACCACTCAACATGGGAGCCATTGTGTTTCTGTATACATGGTTCTGCATATGCTGGCCTGGGAATTTCTTAATCCTGATCACAGCCCTCAGAACCTCCCATGTGGCTCTGGCTGAATAGACAGAGCACATGTTTGAGGGGATGAGTACAGCAGGAAAAGGTTCCTGGAGTTGTAACCATCCAAAGACTTGGTGGATTTATATCTGGGTGGATACACACACAATTGTTTTTATTGTCACTTTGAGAGATTAGAAAGCTATTTACAAATGTTTAGCCAGAGGTAACTTCCTTATGAAAACTGCCCTTCCAATTGCTGGGTGCAACCTTTGAATACTCAGGAAAGTAGAAAGAAACCAGTATCCTGAGCCTAGCAGAATACAAGAGTGGATATTGGAGAATAGCAGTGTGATAGTGCATTGTTTTGCTTGCTTGCTAGTTTTAGTGTGATCGTGGTTAACAGGGTTTTTATTTTTTAATGTCATGTATTGTACTCTATTGATGTCATTTCTTCCTCCCTCTCTTCCCTCAAGCGCCTCCCATACCTCCTACTCCTTCCACAAATCCATGGCCACTTTTTCTTTATTAGTGTACAAATAGAGACAGCTATATGAATAGATAGATAATGCATTTTAAACATTTATCATTAAGTACAGATCTGTGTTTGCTTTTGATTTATTATACACGATTATAAATATTTTCAAATATCTCCCAGGTTGTCAGATGTGTTGTTCTTATCACTATCAGTTTTAACTACAATTTATCTTTCTACAGGATGTGGTCTGTCGTTCTTAGTCAAATTGTATTGTAAGGCTAATAGAGGAATCTGTCAGATCAGATCCACATGGTGAAGTTGTGAAGATAATGACACAACCCTAATTACTTGTCTAAGACCTTCAAGCTTAATGAATTTCATACCTCCTAGTGGTGTTCTGCAATAAATGCTTTATGTCAGATGAGCAGACGTGAAGTTAAGATGATGTAACACCACAGCAGGGACCAGGGCCATGCATTTTCCTGACACTTCAAAATCAAGAACTACCCTAACTTAAACCTGTACTAAAGATAAGCAATTATAACTTACCTGTGGGCTAATGAGCTCATGACCTAAGTTCTGTCTACAGAATTGACAGTGGTAGTCCATACTTCCAATCATAGATCCATGGAAATAGAGACAGGGTGCTTGCCCTGGAGCTTGCTGGACAGCCAGTCTAGCTTATATAGTAAGTTGCAAGACAGTGAGAGACGATCTCAAAAAAATGGTAGACAATGCCTGAGAAGTAATAGTATAGGTTATCCACTAACCTTCAGCTATACCTCCACACACTTGTACCCTGACACACAAACATGTACACACACACACACACACACACACACACACACACACACACACACACACACCACTATGTGATTGCAAAAATAAAAATAGCAGTCTCACCTAAATTACTTGGTATTGCTTTGGAATTTCTGGCCATGGCAATAAGCTAAAGATGAAGGAGCTGTAGACGTTAGAATAGTTATATATTGCCTGGCTTCTCTGTGATGTTACTGTGCAATTTTTAGATAAAAAAATGAATCAGATGATGTTGGCAAATTACAAGCAGTTGTAATTTATGGATATTTTTAAACATATGAAATGGAGAATTATTTATTTACAGTAGCGAAAACATATAAAAAAATACCTTGCATTTATTTTAATAGAATTTGCTACATGACCTGAGAATAAGCTGAAAACCTTGACACTTGCTGGATGTACTTCAGTTCTCTGTGATTTGACAGTTTTATTGCAATTTCAATAGAAACTTCAAAAGTCTCTTTTTAATAATGTAGCCGAATATTTCAGAACCGTCTCAGAGAGCCGGAGAAAGAAATACAAACATACAAAAATGAGTGAGAAAGTCACAGGAAGGTTGAGTCCTGCAAGATATTTGCACAATAGTAATTGTAAGAAAGGATATATTTATTAGCCAAAATAGGTTCTGATATGTTCAGAAAGTAATTAACTTACAAGAATTGTCACAGGTTCCTGAGGAAGAGAAAAATGATCCAATGTATGAGAATAATTAGATATCAGAAACTTCTAATAAGGTCAGCTGAACTTCACCTTTACATACAACAGGGAAACCAACCACAGACGGTGAGATGGCTCAGCAGGTGATGACATTTGCCACCAAGTCCTGAGTCAGATCCCCAGAGTCAGCATGGGGCAGAGAAGAACTAACTCCTCTAAGTCATCCTCTGACATCCCCATACAGTGTGACACATACTTACACACATGTACACACACATGCATGCACTAAAAATAAAAATAATTTCTAATTAAAAGTATCTTTGTCTTTAGAGAGCATTCAAAGAAATTTCAACTCATTGCATGACAAAGCAAAAAAAATTAAGTTTCTCAAAATCATAAGAAAAATGTACACATTTATTATAAAACTTTGTCTATCAAAATTATCCATACATGAAGTTACATAGCAAATTACTGCCAAGTGTTCTTCCTGTGCTCTTAGACTGTAATAACTGATTGACAAAACCAAAATGGACTGTAGTTTGGGTGTGGCCTTGGATAATTCACAAAATAGGAGTCCCGTTCATCAAACAAATGTGAGAAGGTTTTCAACCTCATATAATATTTTTTAAATGCAGCTTGGGTTTAGTTCCTTATCTTTTTAAGTGCAAGTCTAAAGACCTGAGCCAGTGCCCAGCACACACATCCAAAGCAAAGCGTGGTGTTACGCTCATGTAATCCTCGCCCTGGAAAGACAGAGCAGGAGAATGCCGAGGGCTTTCTGTCCAGCTACTCTAGCTGAACCTCTGGGCTCCAGACTCAGTGAGAGACCCTGTCTCAAAAATATGGTGGAGCATGACTGAGGAAAGTATTAGACATTGACCTCTGGCCACACACAGGGACAGACACACAGACACACAGATACACACACACTCACACACAAACACACACAGGCACTCTCTCTCACACACACATTCAGATACACAGAGAGAGAGAGAGAGAGAGAGAGAGAGAGAGAGAGAGAGAGAGAAAGCCAGAATTAAAGCTGATTATCTTTGCCAAAGTACAACATGAATGGAATTGGTCCTCTTGTGAATATCATCTGAAGAACTATTGTACTTGTTCTATAGAAATCACAAAAATATATAATCATTAATATGAGAATATTTTTAATGGTATTTTATTTCATCTTGAGAATTTCATACATACAAGTTGATCCTACAGAAATATTTCCAAAAACACAAATGTTGTGGGTTTGTATTTCCATATTTGAGAACAATATAGAAAAATTACATGTGAAATATATTATATAATATATTATGTAACTTTTGAAGATGGTGACTAATGGAAGATGGGTATAATCAGAAAATACTTGTAATACTTAAAGGAAATAAATAGATCCAAATTGTATATACATTATAAAATATAATTAGTTATGAAAATGAGTAAAAGAAACACAGCCATGGTATTAATTGATAGCTGTATTTGAGCAGCTGATTATATAACTTTCAGGGTGACAAGTATCTGGAAGTGTCAGTGCTTCTTAGAAATGCTGTTATTATCTAAGTAGTGTTATCATCATTGTGCTACTTAACTGCCTATAAAGTTCTTGGAAAAACTGCTTCCTCCCGCAACAAAGCTGCTTCTATGTCCTCACTTTAATGTGTAGAGAGCTATCATTTTCAGACAGAAAAAGACACCTCTGAGAATTAGCAGAATTCCTTGTTTCTTCCCTATCTCTGAAACATGGCCATAGCGCTAATCCATTAAAATACTTTCCCCAGTGAACAACTTCCCACAACAGCTTGGTTTCTGTGAGCAGTTCTGGGAGACAGAGCCTCTCCTTAGAAATGTGATAGTTTTAAGATTATAGTTAATTAGAAACCCCCTCCCCCAGTTCTCTCACACTAGATGGCATTAGCACTCCTGGAACACACCAGGAGCCCAGAATAATCTATCATATTGTCTTAATTCACCAACCAACTCCAGCTATGACCTATACAGCGATCATAGATGTCACAATATGCTCCACTGACACAGAACACAAAAATATTTATAATTAGTACTGGTATAGATGGAGTTTCTGTTCTGCCTATTCCCACAGCTGTTTAGCCCCAGATAAATACATGGAGACATATATTAATTATAAATTGTTTGGCTAACTGGTAGCTCTCTCTTAATTATTAACCTATTTCTATTAAACTGTGTATCTCCTAGCTCAGTTGGTAGAGCATGAGAGGCTTAATATCAGAGTCATGGTTTTGTGCCCCACATTGGGCACCAGGAGGGATAGAACCACCATCTACAGACTGGGCAAGTGATGTGGTGTTTCAGTGTTTGCCATACATGTGTGAGGACTGGACTCTGGATTCTTAGAACATAAAAAGTGGCCGGGCATGGAGGTCCTCTTTCAATCCCAATGCCGGGGAGGAGGAGCTAAGGAATCCTGGATCACTAGACTAGTAAAACTGGTGAGCTCCAAGATCAGATCAAGACCCTGCTTCAGTCAATAAAGGAGAAAGCAGTTGAAGAAGATGTCAAATTCATGCCTACACAGAGAGAGAGAGATGCATGTAAATGCACATACACTCACACACTTACCCACATGTGTCTCATACATGTCGGCCCATGTATATGTCAACCATACACACATCCACATAAAAAAGAATCAACTGGGGTGATATAGTCAACTGGGATGCTGTGGATGTCTGGAATCAACCCCCCTTCTACATGTTAAAAGTGCATACTAAAATTAGTGTGACCATTGATATTAACATGTTTGCAGCCATTTCCCTTTCTCTGCTCAGGAGATGTCTGAATGCAAGCAGGAAGAGCTAAAGATTCACAGTGCCATCATAAGCAGGGAGTTTGCCTACCCAGGGACTGAAGATCTGGCCTGGATATAGTGAGTCTATAATGCTGCCTTCAGCAGCTTGCACACGGCTTAGACCGATCGTCAATGTTTTCTCATTTTATATCTACAAATGCTTCTGTCATCATTGATTACTTATCAAAAGCAGGACAAGCAAGGAATAAGGCTATTTAAGGGAGAAGCACGTGTCATCCCAGATGGACCCTGTCTTGGGCTTGCTGGGCACTGAGGTGTGCTCTTCTGTCCCCTATTATGTCAGCCTCTTCCTTGAACCAATGTTTGCTTGCCATCGCAGTGCAAGTTAAAATGGAGCTGTTGTGACTTAATTACTTTTGAATATGTCTTTGAAAGACTGTCATCTGTTTTTTCTGAGGTACATGGAAAAGGCATTTAGGGACAAAGGTGAATTATATAGTTTGAAGCCAAATGGCATGACTCTCTGATCTTTACTCTTGTTAAAGATCCAGCAAATGAGGTCATGTTAGGAAGAAGGGATGTTGGAAACTCTGACTATAATAACGGTGACATGAGAGTCACATAATCGTCTGGTGTTCCTAGCCAACTCTTTCTATTTAATTAAATGACTTCACTTTTTGAGAGTTCCAAGCTTTTACAATATTAACAATGACAAACATAATATTGTTTTGAATTATTTAAATAGGTATAGTGGTATCCACTGTTATTTAGTGGAAGTATCGTGGTACTTAATAAAAAGAGAGATACATAGGGCTGTGGTCTTGTGAGAACAAAGCTCTTAACTTTCATTAGCAACACCATTACTTGGGATCCCCTTGGGTTCTGGTTCCCATTGCAGCTGTGTGGTGTATGTTGAGTAGGCCATGAGCCTCATTTGGGAATCTTAAGAACAGGTTTTAATATCTTCTCTTCAATGTTTCCCAGAATTTTATGGTTACAACAACTATGGGGACATTGAAATAAAAAAGCAAGTGCAGGCTCCCTGTCTTACTGAACCACATCTCAGATGAGCTCTGGTGTTGGTGGGGTTTTAGGTTTTAGCTCTCCCTTGGTCATAGTGATTCCCAGACCTTTGTATTCTAACTTTCCTTAGAAAGCCCCATCCTTGATAGACATGCTGCTGCCACCTTGAAATATGGACACCTTAAGTGGGACCCATAATCTCCTCCTCATCGAGGCATGCTTCCTGTCATATCTCATTTAAAGTGCTACACGGGCTTAGTATTAGGGCTATCTAGAGAAACAGAATTTATGTGAGTGTATACATGCATATGTGTGTGTATATATGTGTGCGTGCATGTATGTAATTTATTAGAATGCCTTACAGGTTATGGTCCTTCTATTCCAGCAATGGCTGTCTCCCAGTGGAAAGTCCAGGAATCTAGTAGTTGTTCAGTGCATGAGGCTGGGTGTCTCAGGTAGCTAGTCTTCTGGATATGCTGGCATCTCAAAGATACCAGTGAATAAAGAAAATACATGGCAGGTGTACCCAGCTGCTTGGATTTGATTAACTTCAGATGTAGTCAATCTGTGGCATGTTCTGCCTCTGCCCCTCTGCACAAATGCGTATGTGCCTAGTCCTCCACTCTTGGAGGAGTGTGTTCCGGAAGAGCTGCTGCTCCTTCCTGCTCCTTCTGTAATTCCCCTAAATTGCCATGTTCCTAGACCACTCACTCCACTGTGTTTCTTGCCAAAGTTCATGTATGACCAGTGATATGTGTCTGCAAGAAGTAGTGAATGAGAATAACACATAGTGCACAACACCAGCCAGAAGCAAGGTTCACATTTAAACACAGCAATAGGTTCTAAACACCTGGTGAGGCAACTTGACCATAGGGATTTTTTCCCAGCTTCCTCCTGTGTGCCCTCTGGCTTTTATTTGTTCCTCTAGCAGGTCACAGTTGATCCTGTTGTGTGCATAGGAACACACCCTTGTGTCTGAACAGTTCGTAGAGAGCATGCCTTATTTAGATCTGTGTTGTCAGTGGTGCTGGGTAGAGGTGCTCGTGTACCAAACAGGAGGGGGATCTTTCTTTCTTTTTCTTTCTTTCTTTCTTTCTTTCTTTCTTTCTTTCTTTCTTCTTTCTTTCTTTCTTTCTTTCTTTCTCTCTTTCTTTCTGTCTTTCTTTTATACATGGATAAAAATGAAACTGACAATAAAGGCCATGTGACAATCTTTCTTTTTAAGTTGGGAGACATCCTAGAGCCTTCATCCAGCAGCTGACAGAAGTAGAAGCAGATACCCACAGCTAAACACTGAAATGAACTGGAATCCAGTTACAGAGATAAGCAAAGGGGTCAAGACCAGGCTGGTGAAACTCACAGACACAGCCAACCCAAACAAGAGGGAGCTCTTGGTCCCCAGACTGATAGCTGGGAAACCTGTTCCAGACCCCCTGAACGTGGGTGTCCGTGATGAGGCCTCGGAAATCTATGGGGCCCCTTGTAGTGGATCAGCACTTAGCCCTAGCATAGGAATGGACTTTGGGAGCCCACTCCACATAGAGGGATACTCTCTCAGCCTAGACACACGGGGGAGGGCCTAGGCCGTAACCCAAATGATATGACAGACTCTGAAGACCCCCCCCCATGGAAGGCCTCACCCTCCCTGAGGAGCAGAAAGGGAATGGGATAGGTAAGGTGTTAGTGGGGGGCAGGGGAGGAGGGGAGGGAAAGGGAACTGGGTTTGACATATAAAACAATCTTGTTTCTAATTTAAATTTAAAAAAGTAAGTTGGGAGACAAGACCTTCCCTTTCATTTTAACCAGACAATGTCAACTTCCCAGCCTACATTCCCAGGTCTGCCACTTCTGTGAGCATGGCTCTTTGTTGTGTCTTCTTCATGTGAGCTCAAGGAAAGTAGACACACTCCTGGGCCTGTACCTAGGTGGACCCTGAGAAGTATTTAGTGCCCAGTGACAGATCACTGCGTCAAGACAATGGCCCCATGAAGGTTTTCATCTGCCCACTTGGCGTGAGCGCCATCCTCCCAGCCCACAGTGACAGACCAGCAGTGGGTTTGCAGTGTTCCTATTTTCTAATGCATAAGGCTTGTCTTCAGGACTACAAAGCCTTCATGTTTGAATGTGTCAATTGCTGTAATGAATGAAAGACTCTTACAAAAGCAGTCTTAATAAGGCAACCTCACCCTTTGCTGTGGATAGAGCTCCGTGGTACAGCATTTGCCCAGCACCCACAGAACCCATGGGATAGACAACACCTCCTTCTACAAAACATTTTCTTTTTTGCATTATGATGATGAATTTTTTATTGCAACAGGTGACACTCATGCCCCCATTTATCATTGCTTAGTGGGAGCATGAAGATTGAATAGAACTGGGCAGCAAAAGGCCTGATACATGGGAAACTTACTCTCCATGTGCCTCACTGCATGTTACCAAGTTTTAAATGATTCATGATGCTCCTTCACCCGACTCGTCTTCCCACGCAGTTTTCAGGAGGTAAAGCCTGATTCACACAGTCTCTTATATACTGTGTTTCGTGAAGTGTGAGGTGAAACTTTTACTTTATTTGGTTATCTTCAAGGGAACACAGAACTTTGTAGCTTTCTAGACTACTGTGAAAAGTCACTATCATTTTTAAACTGTATTAGCTTCTCTAGAACAGTGATCATTACTGGTAGTAACTTTAGCTACTTCTTTCTCTTTTTATTCAGGGGATCTTTGTGTTTTAAAGTGTCTCTAAGAGAGAAGACAGGTTTGGGTATTTATTGCACTTCAGAGTGACATAGTTAATGATAATGTGTCATTAACTTTCAAAGAAATAAGGAAGTAAATTTAAAAGGTCTTACTACAAAAAAAAACTTAGTAGCACAGTGGTGGCTATGTTAATTAACTGGACTTAATAGATTATTTCACACATTATATATTATGAAAATACCAAATTATGCCCGATAAAATTATGGTTTGTTAATAAAAATAAAAATAATACCAAAAGAAAATTCCACTATAAACTCAACTAAATAGTATAGGATGTTTACATTTAAAATGGCATATAACTTTAATTTTTTTAAATGCATATAACTTAAATTTCATTAGCTATAAAGAGTGATTTATAATTTAAAATAATTTTGTAGAGTAGTCATTGCTAGATTTTGGTTCAAAGTAAATTTTGGGGGGTTTTGTTTTGTTTTGTTTTCTGGAGTTTAATAAATCAATCTTTTAATTCTCATAGAAAACTCCACATAGTATAGAGTATGCATCATAACAATAGCTGGGTAAAACGTATGGTATTTACATTAGTGTGGAACATAACACATTTAAAACACCTAACTTTTTCTTAACAGCTTAAGCTCTAAAAGCCACTTCTCATTTTCAGGATTGAATTGTGTGTGGCTCAAAGTAATTTATAAATCTTGGAAGCATTGAATATCACAGGAGGCTGATTTAAAAAACAAACACAAGTATCCATGTCCATTCCTTCAAATATTTCATTAAGAAGACTCTATTGAAGCATGGTCTAAGTAATTACAAGATTGTTTTTATCTTGAGTCTGCTAACCCAAGTGGATATGATACATTTTAATCTGCAGCAAAGCTACTGATATTATTAGTACAGGACACACATCTTTGTCTCAATTTCAGTCTTTGAAAAAAATGTAAAACAAGGGAAAACATTCTTTAAAAAATGAGTTACTGAAGATTAATTTCTCTTCCATCTATATTATTCTGTTAAATATCCGATTTTTCACATTAGCATTTGACCCTAAGTCATGCAAAGTCTTTTTTATTAATGGATGCATTGAGTTCAATTAACCAATATTTTGGAAATATTCTCAGAACAGAAGAGACAGAGTGCCTGTGTACAAGAGGACATGCAAATTCTGGCTCTTAGCTTTGTTCCTCTTAATTTCTACCTCAATTCCATCACTGCTTTCATGTCCTTAAACAGTATCTTAAGAGTCATATTTCCCTCACTCTATATCCACTTATAGAATTACCCAGGGTGGAACTGTTTCTAACAGGGAGCCTCTTCACCACACCCATAAAGCTGCCCCATCATCTTGACTGTCATGTCAGTCTGTCCTGAACTCTTGCATGGGAATTGGTTTCTGCCTAGCAGTTGACTCATTTTCCCCCAAAGCCATTATGTCTGGGCAGTTTCACAGAGCTGAAATGCACCTCAGTTTCAATGCCTTTGTATTTGGATGGGATGATTGCAAAGTTGTCATGCATTATTAAATCTGCTTAGCTGATGATTTTAGTTTTGACCCAGTTTCAATAATTTATGCATAATTTGGAAACTGTAACAGAAACATATTTTAAAATGAGATCAAATATGAATTCTAGCCATAGCTGGCCATGCCCCAGTTCTGAAATCCAAGCCAGGCTCTCAAGTGCAGCCATTTGTCTGCATCATGCTCCAGAGAAGCTGCATCATGGTGGCAGAGATCTTGGTGATGGTAGCATCTTTAACGAATCTCATGGGGACTCCTAATAGATTCAATAACGTTGACTGATCAGCGTCCCTTATGGTAACTGACTCAAGAGTGCAGACAGTCTACACAAATCACAAATAGGAAACACCACAAAAGAAGATAAAATCTCCTATGTTGTGCAGTTTTCTATCCACCCTTTACACATAGCAGACTAAGGTGTCATCTTTTCCTGGAATTCAGAATGGGAATGCCTCCCTTCAAGGAGATGATTATTTGTGTCTTTGCCTTCTTCCTTCCCGTATTAGTGACCTCTGTCAGCTCTCCCTTTCTCTCTTTCTTAATGAAGCAACATGAGGGAATTGTAAAGAAATGAGTTATTAATTAGGAAACATGGGATTTATTGAGAAGGACAGGTTTGGGTATCTATTGTACTTCAGAATGACATAGTTAATGATAATGTGTCATTAACTTTTGAAGAAATAAGGAAGTAAATTATTGAGAAGGGATTATTAATATTTTGAGTCAAACAATGATTTGGTCTCTTCTGCAGCTTTAACCTCCTCCCTGGTCAGCAGCAGCCTCATGGCCTCGCTTTCCCCTATTGTCCCTACTAAGGGAGATTCACCCTTCATTTTAAAGGGATTTTCTTCCACTACATATTCACCTGGCTAGCTTCAATGTCACTTGCTCTCAGGAACAACAAAATATGTTCCTCTCCCCTCCCTCCCTGCCTCTCTCCTTCCCCCTCCTCTCCCCTCCCCTCCTCTTTCTTAGGACCAAATCTCCAATGTAGTTGGAATGTGGTGTACCATTGAAATACATCTTCATCCCAGAATACAAAATGTGTATGAAAGGTTGGTGTGAAAGATTATGAGTATATTTCTGTGGATAATGAGATAATACACTGAGGATCACAAAGTTTCCCCTCTCAGACTTAGGAAA
Organism: Cricetulus griseus; assembly: GCF_003668045.3. Taxonomy (NCBI): domain Eukaryota; kingdom Metazoa; phylum Chordata; class Mammalia; order Rodentia; family Cricetidae; genus Cricetulus; species Cricetulus griseus. The sequence continues at coordinate 458,789,167 of NC_048595.1, forward strand.
GTTTATAAATATGAGTTTTTTTTTTTTTTTTTTTTATGACCGGGGAGGAAAAACGATGCTGGAAACTATATCATTATTGACTTCTCTTTGCCTGTGTATTACCTAAGTTAATCATACTCCCTTTCCTCTCTGTCATCTCTTCATCCCAAGTCCCTATTTCAAATTTGGTTCCCCTTGGTAGTAATTCTGTCATTCAAGAAATTGATACCAAGCCTAGAAGCCATGTGCCAGTTTGTATGTCCAAAGGGATCCCCTCTCACAACAGGGCCAGTGTGTGTGAGCACATTGCTGCAGGAAGCTCTGTTGCTGCAGTGGGAAGAGCCCTCTGGAAGAATGGCAGTTTCCTGAGATACACAAGGCGGGAAACTCAGGATGGGCTTCCCCAGAAGTTACACAGAAGCTTGTACAGCTCAGAAGAAGGAAGAAAATAGTGTCTGCTGACTGTGAGCCCGGGAAGGAGCTAATCACAAGGATGATGCTATCAGACTGTGCTTAAGGGAGATCACCATGGTGATGCTGAGAGAGGTGAATTAGAAAAGAGGAGAATGCAAACAGGGAGCTTTACAGAGGCTGATGGGGATGCCCTTGGGAGAGCTGTGGTTCTTGGGGAAGGAAAGGGTAGAAGAGATGGGGGGATAGATACATTTTAGAGATATAATTCATTCTTATGGGTATACTACACACTTTTGGAAGATTCTCACTAAAAGCATATCTAGTTTTCATCATTGGCTGTTCAATATTTATTTGAAATAATAGATAAAGACTTTCACAACAAATTCTTAGGTAGAAAGAACACTTAGAAAATCCACTTGGATTTTTCAGTTCTCAGAGTAACCACAAAATCCATGCAGGAATCTTGAAAGCTGTAGAAATAAGTGGGAAACTGAAGGCAAATGTGAATTTTGTCTATGATTATAGCAAACATATTTCAATGTGCTTAATATGGCTAAAAGAATTTTTTAATTATGTTGATTTCAAATACATTCATGAAGAGAAAAAAAGAAAATTGTAATGTTTGGTAAGAGTGTTTAAGTGGAGGGTATTTTTCCAGATACTTCCCATTTTTAAAATTGGTATGTTATAATCTTTAAGCCACTGAGTTCTTATTTTATGTATCTCACATAAGAGTAAACTATTTTTAAATGTTACTAGTGAAAATAGCTCTTTTCACATACACTTTCTTTATTCCTAAATAATAGAATATTATGCGTGAATTTTTTTCTTCCTTTTTTTTAGTGGATGCTGGAACCCAAGTCTTCAAACATGTTAGGCAAATGTTCTATCAGTGAACTAAACTCCTGTCCCAAACATTTTGTTTGTTCTTGAGAAAAGATCTCACTGTGTAGTTCTGGTCGAGCTAAAACTTGTTGTATAGAGTGGACTAGCTTTGGACTCATGGAGATCTGCCTTCTTCTGCCTCTTCAATGCTGGATGAAAAGCATGAGCTGTCATACTTGACTCCCAAACTGTTGGCTTAGGGAAAAGAAAACTCCATTCCTTAGAAGTTATAGAGAGAGAAAACTGCTATTCCCTGTGGTTTCAAGTCTGAATACCAATCTTAAAACTTCAAACTAGAGTAAAGGTCCAGTGATGTTTGCTTTATAAAGTAGATTCTGTTTTTGTAGGGTCATTTGACATGTATAAAACAGTTGTGCATGGAGTGGAGTCCTTTCATCACTCTTCTTGTGTATACTTTAACCCGTTGTTGGCATTCTGCAGCCATGTGGTTGTTCGCTTGTTGTAGCTAATGAGCCCACATGGATTCATTAATTTTTAATTGCAACATGTAATTCACATGAGTGTTGACTCTGTTGTGTGTCTCGAGGGCTTTGACAGATAATCTAATGCCATGTATCCACTCTTACACATCTTACCAAAGCTTTTGTTCTCTCCCAAGACACCCTGTGCTTTACCTGTTCATCGCTCTCTGTTTGTAGCTAGATTACTGACACTCAGTGATCAGCTAACTCTCTCCATCACTTTGCTTTTTATCTTAACTGGTATATTACATGGTTGAAACAATAGGTATGTGCTTTTTAAAACTAACTCTGTTTCGTTTAAAACTAAACTTACTCCCTTAAACTTAAAACTAAACTTAAAACTTGTCATTTTTTGTGTGTCTAAAGGGATAGCATGATAGCTTTATCTCTTTACATAATTGAATTACATTTCATTATCTGAGTATATATTTGTCTATGGAAAGGCATCTTGACCGCTTTCAGTATTAAAAAAAATATAAATGAAACTGATATAAGTAATATCCATGCACAAATTTTGTGTAGGCATGTTTTCAACTCATTTGTTAAGTGTCTTGGAATGCAATTGCCATACGTACCTTTGTAACCAGTCATACGGGACTGCATAACTGTCCCTGCACCTTGTAAGGTCTGATGCAGTTCTCCTGGTGACTGTCCAGTATTTTCAACTTCACTTGTTGAAGAATCTATTTTTTCAAGATATCGCCATTGCTAGTTTTTCCAAGATAAATTGACTTCATTTGTGTGGGTGTAGTTCTAGGTACTGTGTTCACTCCAATTGATTTATTAGTCTGTTCTGTCTCAAATACTACAGTGTTTCTCTCACTGTAGTTTTATAATAAACTTGAAGTCCAACCTTGTACTTGCTTCCTCTTCAACATTATGTGGTTTTAACTCTGGATCTCTTGCTGTATTAGTTCTCTAGAGTAACAGACATGGTAGGATGAATATATTAAAAGGAGACTGGATTGCCTCACATGATCCAGTCTGGGTAGTCTAAGAGTGACTGTCTCCACACTACAGAGGCTGGGAATCCCTGTAGCTACTCATTCCATGAGGCTCACAGTTCCAACGTAGTGCTTAAGGCATTAAACATTTCTGGGAGACACTGGTCTTTAGTCAACTTTGGAATCCTGAAGAAGCTAGAGTCATACAGTAACATAGGAATGAAGCAGCAGAAGCAACAGAGTGGATGAACTTGCAAACAGGGTAGATGAATGTGTCAATGAGATTGAAAAGGAAACAAAAAGCGTCCCCACCTCAGACCTTTGATCTGGGCTCCAACTTGAAGGTGTCATCACATTTAGATTGGATCTTCCTACTTCAGTTAACCCAATCAAGAAAACCCCTTGCATGTATGCCCAGCAGTTTATTTCTTAGTTCCAGATCCAGTCCTCCTGACAGCCATGATTCCTCATTATCACCCTTGTCTTTCACACAAACATTGGAATCAGTGTGTCAGCATCTATAAAATAATAAGCTGGGGTTTTATTTGAGTGCAGAAAACCTAGAGATCAAGTTAAGAAAAAATTAAATTTTAGTAATGTCTCTCTTAAAATCTTCTCATGATTTCAGTTTCTCATTTCTATCATCAGAGCACCCTGTAGGTTCTGCATGTAAATTAAAATCTTTCTGTCTAAATGAGGAGAAATCTTCACTTTAAACCTATTTAGACTACCATTGTTTCAAAAGATATATTTTCCTAGTTAGCAAAATAAAAAATGAGAAAAATGCAACTCCAGAGGTCATATTGAAATCAATATTAAAATCAAATGAAAAATAACCAGGAATTATAATTTGTTAAGTATTTCTGTCTGTCAAATACATTGTCACTGATGACCATCAGACCCTGCTTTCAAAATTTCTTTGAAAGTAGATGTTCATAAAATTGCATCTTTTACTTCTGATGAAATAGATACTGTGACCATTACACAACAGATTAGAAAGTAACCTCCAAAGGTGATAGTTCATGATTTGTGAGGCTAAATTATCCATGGATCAATGTGAAATCACAAAATGTGTGATTCAGTTGGACACTTGCTTGGCTGGACATATGGAGTTGTTCATCATATGCATATGTGGTTCAGACACCATGGCCTTAGGCCTTTTGAACCTTGCTTGGAGTGGAGAAAAACATCTACCTATTAAAATAACACTTGTGGACGTTTACACAGGTATTGTGAACCTCCCAGAATCAGTATTTTATCTGGGAAATATATTCTGTTTCTAACAAAAGAACCTACTGATTCTTCTTCCTTATTAAAAGCAGAAAGGGCAAAGAGCTTTCTACTTTTAGCCAAGCAGAAAGTCCCCAGTTACATGTTTTGCTCTCTTTGTAGGCTTACCAGTACTTACAAACATCATCGAGTGCGTGTCTGCATGACTGTTTTTGAGGACTATGTACTTACAAACATCATCGAGTGCGTCTGCATGACTGTTTTTGAGGACTATGTACAACCCCAATTGACTGGATAGATTTAGGGTAATGGCCCTATATGTGTAGTGAGAGATATTTTTTCTTCTCTCAGTAAAGCAAAGTTATCATCTACCAAAGCCCCAGTGAAGAATTCCTGACCCTTAAAACAGTATTTCTTAATGCATTAGCTGGTAAAGACTTGATTATCTGGTCTACCAACAAAATGATTTTTGTCTATACATTAATAAATGTAAATAATTATTCCACCCTTGGTAATGCTAGGATGGCTGTGAACTGTGCTCTTCCCTGAGGATTTTAGTTCAAGTGCCTCATGCTGTTCCATGAACTGTGCAGAAGCTAATTTAGGTCACGATCAATATGAGCAATTAAAAAGCTGTGCAAAGTGGCTCAGACTTTGAATTCATTTAATTATTTTAAACTCACTGTGGGAAAAGAAAAGGTTGCTTTTTCTCTTAAAAGTTTATCCACAATTATTTCTAACATTTAAAGAATTTTCTTCTCTTTGTGGAGTACAGATCCGCTTTGCGTAAACCAGTTCTATTGGTCTAAAAATAGACACCTCGTAGAATATTATTAACTTTTCCGCGTGGGTATTTGTGCGCATTCTGTGCTGCCGCTCTCTACAGCAAGACAAGAAAATGCCCTCGGGTTTCTCTACCTCACTGTGAAAGCTTTCTGAAAAAAAAATAAGTGGAAATGACTTCTTAGACCATAGTTGATACTAAAAGGAATACAGTGTTTTCCACTCTTACTGGGACATTAGGGGTAGAATCCACTTATGAGGATGACTTAGATTTACTGTGGTTAAAGATATGACTGTGGGAATCCCATGTAAAGGTTATTTGATGTCTACTGTGGAAGCCTGAATGGTACCAAGGACTTCTCGTTTTAACACAAATGTTGTAATTCATGTGTCTGCACATTTTTTATGCATAGAAGAGTGGATGAGTAGTCATGTAGTCTGTGAAGCATGGGAATTATGCAGCCTAAGGGAAAAAAGAATAAAACACGGGAAAGTGAAACAGTACTCTAAAACTACTGTAGATCTGTATTAGAAATGTGACTTCAACTTTGATTCCCAAGTTGTATATGGATATATAGGCATACAGATGATGGATGGATAGATAGATAGACAGACAGACAGACAGACAGGCAGGCAGAGAGACAGATAGACCGACCGCCGACAGACATAGATAGATGATAGACAGATAGATATACAGATGATGGATAAATAGATAGATGAGATAGATAGATAGATAGATAGATAGATAGATAGATAGATAGATAGATGAGATAGATGATAGGTAGATAGATGATAGGTGGATAGGTAGGTAGGTAGATAGATGGTAAGTAGAAGATATTTAGATAGACAGACGATAGACAGACAGACAGACAGACAGACAGACAGACAGACAGACAGAATGGTGGGCATATATAAATAAATAGTGTATGTGGAAATTTCTCTTTAATCTTCTCATGCTATATAATATATGTATGTATGTATGTGTATATGTACTTCCTTGGCCTAACACAATTAATCCATCAGTGTTTATTCTACTTTTGTGCTGTAATTGATGTAGTCCATTAAAAAGTACCATTAATGAAAACTGCTTGGTTGGTAGACATCAAGTTACAAGAAGGAAGAATTGACGGCCTTCAAGTTGACTTGTGTATTTAAGATACCAAAATTTTTATTTCACTTGTTAATTGCTTTGAATAGCCTACATTAATAGTTTATGCTGTTTTAACTATCAACCACCATGACAGAGATTTGTTTATGATTGCTATTTTTGAAGAAGGTTAACTATGATCGTCTTTATCTGAACTCTCTCCCTCCTTGTTTACAAGCTTCTGCAAACACCATTCTCCTCTTTGTCTTTATGAAGTGAATCCAAGTGATTAACCTTCAAGTCATTTTGATTAACCATCCAGACAACAGCCTCAATATGGGCACACTCTTTTTTTCAAATTTTCTTTTTCATACAATGTATTATGATATAATTCCTTTCTCTCCCTCAACACTTCTCACCCCCATACACAACTATACAACACTCCCCCCTCCCTCCCTCTCCCTCCCTCTCTCTCAATAAAAAAGAAAATCAAAATAAACAAAAAGAAACCATTAAGACAAAAAGTACCAAAACAGAATTTAAAAAAAGAAAACACATGGAGTTTGTTTTGTCTTGGCCAGCTACTCCTTGGCATGGTGCCTGCCCTGGAGTATGGGTCATATATCCAGTGACACTCCATTAAAGAAAACTTTTTTTCCCTTTTCTAGCAGATATCAAATAGCTTCTTAGTTACAAGTGGAACCTTGTGTCTAATTCCCCTTATTTGTCCTGGGATTTTTTTTCTGATTTGAACTTGTGAGGTCTTCTGCATACCAAGGACAGCACTTTTAGATTTCATTTACTGCCTTTTCATTGTCCAACACTTAGTAAACCATAACCACAACTGAAAGGTCCTTATAGGTGGTGGTGAGCCAGGTGACATTTCATAACCAGTTTAGTAAAGATTGTTTTGATTGACACCTGAATTCTTAATGGAAAGGAAAGCCTATTACATAAGCAATTTAGCAAGAAGAAAGGAAAATAGATGTTTATTAGCAGGCATATTTCATAGCTGCATGATGTGCCCCAGAAAATGAGTATAGTTTCAGAGAAGTGACGTTAAATTCCAGCATGTGTGTCATTCTCAACAGAAACCAGTCCGTCTTTAGAACAATGACAAGTGAAAGAAATTTAAGTCTCTAGAGGAAATACTTGATTTGGAGTTGATTGAGAGACAAAGTTCCATGAGTGACTCATGTTGACAAAGATCCCTGTGGTGCCATCTCCTGGTCCCTGGTATCAGAAGCTGTCCACAACTTGTCCTCCTCCTCCCTGGTAGAGAGGGGGCCATGGAGCAAGGTTTGCATTTGTTAAGCTGTGTCCTGCTTTTAGACAGATGCTGAACTCTCTGTATCTGCTTCTCCCTGGTTACCTTCAGCCGAGCTCCACACTTTCATGTCAAAGAGACATCTTCAAAGTCAGTCTTCAGGTGTCCTTCACTAGCTTCCAGAGAAAGACCTTGAGCAGTTTCTGTGGTGTGTGTATTTTCTCCATGGCCAACTTCAATCTACAACAAATTTCCACAGGTCTCTGCTTGCAAAGAGAGGCACCATACCCACAGCTTTTTAATCACGTGCCTCAGTCAGCTCTCCTACCCCTGCACTAAGTAATTAAGCCCATATGTGAGGTTTTGTCCATCCCTATACTGCCTTCTCCTTTCACTGGAAACACACACAATTCACACTAGAGAATACATGTGTTATTGCTGTTTCTTTTAATTATCAGAACACTCTTTTGTTCATTAGCAATGTTGATGCAATACTCTCAGTGTAAACAGAGTGTTACTTACACCAAACAGAAGCCTATAGATACGTTTGTTTATTGGAACAATGGATGAATATGACCCAAATGAAAAATGAGAGTGCAAAAATACTAGATAACTTTTAAAGGGGAGACCTCAGGGGATTTTAACCAGGGAACAATATAGTAAATTAAAGCTTGCTATTTGTCCAGATATACTAAGAAAGATGTTCTAAAATGGGTCTGTGAGATTCCATGAGATTAGATCATAACTAATAGTGTTTTTCCATCAGGGTAGAAGGTACTTCTCCCATGCTGATGTCTCTTCTGCCATCAGAGGTGATCACTGCCACCCTCTCCTTATGCCACCATAATATATATGTCAACCAACTGTGAAATTAAAAATGCCTCCCAGTAGCAGTTGGATCCAGTTTGATAGTTCGTATCTTATCGAAAAGTGTTCCGATGCCTCTCTGGTGACATTTCAATGATAATTGAGAGCAGGTTCCCAAAGCTTCAGGAGGCAAGCTTATTTTCAGTTGCTCCTCACTCACCCAGTGTAACTCGGCCAGGAAGTGAGTCCATCATATAAGCAGGACTCTTATTCTTTAAAGAACAGAGACTTAATTTAAATATCCTACTTACCAATATGATGGGAGGCCTTTGTTTTCTAAAGGAAGTGAAAGCACAAAATTCCTGGCAACTAATGATGTCATTAATTTGAGTCCAATTGTTAAGGAAATGTGAAATTCTCTATCTAACCTGTGGAATGATAGAAGATTACGTTTCACTCAAATCCATCAGCTCCTCCTGCCCATTCACTGAAGTTTTTGATTTAGACCCACACAGCAGCCTCCTTGCAGGGTCCTGTCTTCAGGTTTCTTTCTAGACCTTACTACACAGCCCTGTAACTGTCATTGTCCAAAAACAGTGCTTGAAATGCTCTAACTTCCCCTAAAAGACCATTTCCAGGAACTCCTCCAGGTGAGAAGAGACTTCTCACTCTGCTTAGCATGTGAGGTTCAGATGGGCACGTGTGGACTGGTTGGTTCAGATGGGCATGGGGAGACTGCTTGGGTACTCGTGGTTAGGTGAATGTAGGTGATGCAGGGAGGCAACCATGTTGTTCCCAGGAGGGGTTGTGTGAAGGATGTGTGCATAGTGTTTGTCACTGGACAAACCTTTAGCAACTGACCCTAACCTGTCATACTCCATGATAGTTGTCCTGTCGGTGCCAACTCTTACGATTTCAGCGGCTGGTTGTGGTACTGACATTGAGTTAATTCTTAAAGACTCACACTTGTGATAGAGCAGTACAAAGAGAAATCTAAATACATAAAACCTTAAGAAACTGTGATGTTTTTGAGGGAGGGTGAAAACTCTCTCAATGTGAGCCGGGCAGTGGTGGCACAGCCTTTAATCCCAGAACTCTTGAGGCAGAGGCAGGACAATCTCTATGAGTTCGAGACCAGCCTGGTCTATAAGAGCTAGTTCCAAGACAGCCTCCAAAGCCACAGAGAAACCCTGTCTCAAAAAACAAAACAAAACAAACAAACAAAAAAGGAAGCCTCTCTCAATGTACTGTGAAGGCCAGGCAGACAAGGGTACATTGGTCACCCTGCCCTGGGGCACTCTGAACAGCTGAAGCAGAAAAATGATGTTATACAAAAGAAGACATTTCTCTTTTATTCTGTGGACAGTGGGAAACCACACAAGGCTCTCAGCTACAATGGGAGAGAGCCGTGTTATGAAATGTATGTTGTTGACTTAGTTTCTTTTCCTATTGCTGTGATAAAAATATCTTGACACAAGCAACCTAGAAAGGTTTGTTGTATATCAGAGTTCAAGGCACAGTCGCTCATGGAAGGGAAATCAAAGCTGAGGGATCTTGACACAGTGGGTCACATTGCAGTCACAGTCAAAAAACAAAGGTCAGTGAATGTGTGAATTTCAAAGTTCAGCTTGATATCTCTTTCATATGGTATTCGATCTCTGCCCCCGTGGGATGGTCATGGTAGCAATTAAGATGGGTCTTATGTAAATTATTATAATCAAAGACATGCCTAGAGGCCCATCTCTCTTGAGAGTCTTTCTGTCGAATTGACAACACTGATCACTACAGTTGTGTTAGAGGGAAACTTTTCTTTGGAATACACGTTTGTTCAGTGAGGAAGGGCATGTGTGAGGTATGGACTGTTCTGTGGTTTGGATTCCCATTGCTTGCTCATCGAAACCCAAGTCCCTTAGCTCAGAATAGAAGCCATACTTGGGAGGACCACCATGTGCGTAGGATATATTACCAATACTCCCTCACTTTCAAAACCATCTCCAAAATTAGCGACATCATTCTCAACTTTCAAATGTGGATACTGATACCCAGAATAGTCAAATGAAACCCCCCCCAGGGCACTCAGTTACAGGTGGTCAAATTAGAAATCACACTGATGGCATCTCCAGGGTTTTTATTTTCTATTCCATTTATTGTTTACAGTCCATACCCCACCCCTGGAAAGTCTACTGACTCCACAGTTCTGCTTGCACCCCGAAGGTCTGTGCTTGCTCCCCGAAGGTGTGGGGATGTCCTGAATTTCTACCCACCTAAGACTCTCTAGCCTTTAAAGCTGCTCTTTGTGTAATTGGCTGATGTTCATCCTGATAGAAACTGTTCTTCACAGTGATAGCCACCTGGCATGGCACATTCTATTGTATCATTCATATACCCCTTCAGAGTATATGTGAGGTTTCCTACAAGATTGGGACTTGCTTGTGTCATAGGTAGTGTGTCATCTCAGTCTCTGGTCCTATGCTATGTATGCTTCAGTTTTCTAAATTGTAATATCAAAACAACATATTGCCTGAAAGACAGCTATAAGCAATAGGTGAACATGCAGAATATAGCAAGTACTAAGCCACTGGCTTCCTGTGAAGTTTTAAAGCTCTTAAGGAAAAAAAAACTTTAAAAATTGCTGTTTCCATTTCCAGGTACTAACTACTATGGTTTAAACATATAAGGAACCAGTGTGCTTGCTTAATGAATAAATCAAGGTCTTTATATAGTATGTTGGCTTATAGTGGATGCAAAGAAAGATTTTTTAAAGAATAATGAGATTTAATAAATGGACAAATATGTGTTTGATGGAACCGTTGAAAAGAAGAATTAAGAATCAAAGAAGTTTCAATTCTTTGACAAAATTGCTAAGTGTGAAACTTGCGTAGGATAGTTGTGAGGATTTGGGGTTGAAATGGAGCCTTTGTGTTGTGGCTTTGGATAATGCTCTGGCCATTGCAGCAGTGTGACCTTCAACAAAATTCCCTGTCGCTCAGTTCCTCTGGCATTTACAGAATGGAAATGGCGTCTTCTGTAATTACTGTAGCATGTGTGCCAAAATATTCACAACTCAGTAAGCACTGTCAATGGGAGAGTAATAGACATATTAACAATGATTTTATGCTAAGAATTATAACTTACACAGAAACTAGCTCTGCATATTTCATAGAATAGTGAGCATTTGTTCCTGGGAACCTTGTGAGGGGTGTTATATTGACAGTTGTTAAGTCTCTGGTGTCACTTAGCAGAATGCATTGCACCTTCAGATAATCCCCATGAACAGGGATGACCTCTCACTCCCTCTCACTGCATAGTGACATTTTTACATTCCATAATCCCTGCCAGCTTGAAGGTTAGGCAAAAAATAACAGGTCTATCCAGTAAATAATTTTGTGGACTGCCTACAAGAACCAGCTGTTTTGCTGGTTTTGAGGTTCCCCATTGTGCCCTGCACGTGTGGCTGTTGCTTTAGCTGTGGATAGAGAAGCAATGGCAATTAAAGAAATCCATAGGACTGAACAGCAAGCAGTAAGTTGATGGAAGACTGGCTTCTTGGGGCACTGGCATGAAGGCATGTTCTGCTTCTCCAGTGGTCAAATGTCCTACAATGGTCAAATGTCTGGGTGACAAATGGAATACCATAATGACTTCTGTAACTATGGCTTATGGTGCCACACACACCACCACTTCCTATTGATGGTCTCACATAACTGGGTCTTGTCATCCAGAAAGCCAGAACCTGTTGTAAAACTTTGGATCCTGAGTTAAACAATAAGAACAGGGTGATTGATCAGGACCAATGTCAATGGGGACCTTTTTAGAGAGATGTTAAAGGTCTCTTTGGTCTCTGCTTCCCCATGTACTTTGCCATCTGTTGCTGTCCACTCAACAGCACCCTTTTTCCCAACCTGTGACTCTGCAGACATAGCCTCCAGGAAGTTAAAGGAATGTAGTTGTGACCTGTGGTAGTGGAATCTGTTTTCTTGTGCAGCAGAGCATGCTGCACTTGTTAGCTCCTCTCTGCTTTTAGTTTTTATAGCATCTTCTAAAGCAGGGTTCTCAAATGGCAAGTCATGACCTTCCATGGGAGGTCCTACAGGGGAATGTGGGGCTTACAAAAATGTTTGCAATAGTAAACATTTTTGAATAAGCACTGATCAGAATTTAATTCAGAGTCAAACGTGTCATGAATTTGAGATGGCTGTGGCAGCACTCATCAGTATTTCATCATGTGGCATGATTGCAGCCGTGATGCTGAACACACTATGCATGCCTACTATGAACTTTGCATGCTGCTGTGCTACACAAAATGACCCCTACAACACTCGGCCTAGGTTCAAGATTTTTTTCTCTTGCAAAGGTTTCTGTTCTTATAGAAGTGTGGTGGTTTAATTAATGCAAAGACTTTATATTTCCCTGCCACCATTCATCATCGAATATCAAATTAGTATATCTTTAGATTATACTGTGTTAGAAAATTTGAGTTTTAAGTTACTCTTTGAATTACTGACTTGAGTTTCTTTTCTTTTTTTAAAGTATAGATAAGCATTTTACTTTTTTATTTCATATCTGAATTTATTTCCTTTTTCTCCATTTTATTTAAATTAGAAACAAGATTGTTTTACATGTCAATCCCAGTTCCCTCTCCCTCTCCTCTTCCCCTGCCCCCCACTAACACCCTACCTATCCCATACCATTTCTGCTCCCCAGGGAGGGTGAGGCCTTCCATAGGGGGTCTTCAGAGTCTATCATATCCTTTGCAATAGGGCCTAGGCCCTCCCCCGTGTGTCTAGGCTCAGAGAGTATCCTTCTATGTGGAATGGGCTCCCCAGAGTCCATTCCTATGCTAGGGATAAGTACCGATCTACTACAAGAGACCCATAGATTTCCCAGGCCTCCTCACTGACACCCACATTCATGGGGTCTGGATCAGTTCCATGCTGGTTTCCCAGCTATCAGTCTAGGAACCAAGAGTTCCCCCTTATTCAGGTCAGCTGTTTCTGAGGGTTAAAATGTTAAACAAATTTTGCATTGATATTAGAACATGATGAATCACCCTGCCTCCATCTCAGTCTTAAAAGCCATTTTATAGTAAAGGCAAACAAGGTTCATTCCTGTTTGTGATTAAACCTCCATCTCTCAAGGATAGGTCTGTGTAACTGCTTGTAACCTTAATTACAAATGGTTCTGTACTACCTATTCCAGGAAATGGCAACCATGTCATTGTTTCAGGAAGTTGTTGTAATCATCTTGCATGCCCCAACCTCATTCTCAAAGTTTGCTATGACCACCTGTTGTTATGACGACCTTCTTATAAGCACTTTGCATTCATGTCATTGGTTCAGATGGTTGTTTTGACTAACTTGTTATACTTATGTTCTGCACCTGTAACCCCCACCTATTTTGCCCACCAAATCCACCATTTGGAAACCTCCTAACCCTACCCCTTGAATTCCATCTTTAATTAAGTGCTTACTTTAATTAATTTGGCCATATGATTTGGGTCTATGATCTTTTTCTTCAAATCTTTGGATTAACATTTGGAGGCTCCAGCAAGATAAAGACCCCCCCCCCAACCCAAATTCAGAAGCTGGACCCTTCCTTTTGGCACTCCAGGGCTAAAGAGTTCCCTGGGGGTGTATACCTTGGAGATATTCCAAGGTTTTGAGGTACTGCCTTCATGAATGGCAATATCATAAAAAGGAAAACAGCAAACACTTTTTTTAATGGAGGGCTCCTCCAGTAAGTCATAGGAATGGTTTAGCTTTCTGTGACATCTGGCTCTGTCCTGGTTCTGTGGGATCCCAATCTGCAGTCATGGAGGAGTTTGACTAGTTCCAACATTCCCATGAGCACCCAATGGCAGGGTTTCACTGCCTATGCTGCACAACAGAGCCCGGGATCCCTGAGGAGCCAATAAATTGGATAGGCCTAGCATGGGATGTCAGGCATAGCTGGAAACTGAGATAGAAATCAGAGTGATCAGCCAACTAAGGTTAGAGCCAACACTATTAAGAAACTAAGGGACCTTTACTTTGTATGAGATGAATGTGTAGGTCCATTCCACAACCATCTATGCTTCTAGTAATAAAGGAATTGATACACTTCCCTGACAACTTGAATGAAGGCAGGGTTTAAATGAGTATACCAGATAATGATAAATAGATAAATACCAAGATAATGATAAATAGGTATTTATTAGGGAAGCACTCACACAGATAATAATAAATAACCACCTCAATCTTCCTGCTCCAGAAGATGCAGTCTCTGCCCTTCTGATGCTCTCACTGCAACCCAAGAGATCGAGCCAGCCCCTCCTCTTCCTTATAAGGGGTCACATCTGCACGCCTGAAACCAGTGGCCACCACCACAAGTTCACTGGCAAAGCAAGATGTCACTACACTTGACTCATTGTAAGCATACAGATTTTAGGTAACACAGCATGGGTGCCAATTCGTGGTTTTCTAGCAGAATCCCTGAAATCCATGTGGGTCAAATTATTGTGATGATACAGCCAGTTTCCAAGTATGTACTCCTGGCTCATCTGGCTCATGGTACCCCATCTTCAGTCTTCCTGCACCCCTCAGGGTGGCATTTTCCTCAAGCCTCAGAGAAACACTAGTCTTTGTCTGAGTTCTTCTTGCAGACATTTAGACTCTGTCATTTCCTGTACTGAGTGACATTGGCCTTTGATACGAAGGAAAAGGATCTGAGTCTCCAAACCCCTGGCAAGGTCCTGTAATTATATTCTTCGTAATGTGTGTGTTCATCATGATGCAATATTGAGTGCATAGGCTTCTAAGCCTAATTCTACAGGCTTTTATTCCAATCAGTGTAAACGTATTTATCTTAATCAAAGCAATACAGTATGGATCTTAACATTCATCGAGTGCTAATGAAGTGGATTCATGACTTCAGTAAATTTTATCTTCAAGTGATCCTTTGAAACAGTGGAAAACCTTTTATCATTGAAAAATAATTAAATAATGGCTTGTTCTCTAACATTGCAAAAAGAAAAAAACAAATCAGTCTTTAGTGGAACAACTTGGGAAGTTTTAGCTTTGGAGCACTTGGCCCAGAGTGTTGCAGTCAAGGTGGCTTTCATCTTGCACTGTAGCATCTTCTACCAGTGTCTAGTGTGCCGATTGACATATTCGCGTGCAGTGCCCTTTGTGAACGCAAAGTAACTTCCATGACTTGAACATGGATTATGCTTTTCTCTGAGAATATTTCTTCTAATTTTCCTGTGCTGAAGCAGCTGTGGTTGCTATGCCATCAGCTCTGTTGCTATGGGGGATGCCTTGAGTGTTTGCCAGACTATGATTGGTTATTTCAGTGCCCTTATGTTCAGCAGTTGACATTTTTCTATGTTGAATCATGCTATTTTATTTTAATTTGAAGGGTAGTCTCAATAATGTTGATCAGCTGAGATTAGATATAAAGGGATTCCATTACTTATCTTCTCAGGAAACACTAAAAACCCAAATGGCCCTGTAGAGGAAACACATGTCTGTAAGAGCATGCAGAACAAAATAGAGATATATTTAGAACTTGTCTGTGTGTGAAGCATATGACTCTTCAGTCACAAAATTAGGAGAAATGAAAAAGAATGGAGGCTGGCACCTATGCAGCGACTCTAAACAGAGAAATCATTTCAGATTTGGAGGTGGCCATATCCAGGTTAACTTCAGTGACAAGTGTCGGAATCAACCCGGTTGCTGACATTTGGGGGTTCATCTTCCATAAATGATGCTCTCTCCTGTGTGCCAGCAGAAATACCTTTTTATAAGACAAGATCCAGGAGTTCCTGGACCCTGCTGCTTAGTCACTACACTGCTTAAACAGGGCAAGTTTGTAACTTTTCCAAATAAATCCATCAGAAGTGGACTCATGCAGGGCATGTGAGTGAGATGGCTTAATGCTGGGTAGTTTAGATTTTATTACTGAGAGGCACATAATGATCGGATTTTATAATCATCTTTCTCCAATGGCATTTGTACTCCTCAAGGTCAAATAACGCTGAAAGGTAGGTCTATGAGCAAATATGACATTTCTTTGATAAAATTTATTTTAGAAAATAATTGAAGCATTTCCTGAAACATTTATTCCCAAATTCCTATTGAGTCTCTTAATTTCAATAATTCCCCTGTTCTACAAACACATTCCATCTTTCATGGTGAGGATATTGCACGAATTTGAGTTATCCAGAATACAGTTTAGCATTAATTTCAAGCAATTGTTTATGTAGCATTTTTCAGTCTGGGGAATATAGATAGACAGATATGGATATTATGTTTTCTAATAAAAAGATAAGGTTCCTCTCATGCTAGATGAAAAGTGATAACTGGAGAACACATCAGAGCAAGAGCAGTTTCCACGTCCAGTTCATGAGGATATACCAGGTGCTGCTATGCATGCACAGCACCTCACAGTCAAGAAGGACTGAAAAGCCGAGCAAAGGTACATTGCTGCATCCTTCCCCCATCCTCCACTTTCCCTGAGAAAGTGATAAGCAAAAACATTTCAAAACTGACTGAATACCAATATTCTTTTCAACTATTTACAAAATGGCTTAAACTACTCCCTTTCTGTGGGAAATATCTGAGAGGGCAGAGTCTAATCTTACTCAAATAATGACGTTAATCTCGTTTGCATCTGTAGATTAGGTTATTCTGTAGGGCCTCATCCATCTTCCCCACTCTTAATTCGCCACTTTTCCTGCATTTGGCTCAACCTTTACCCTACGATGGAACCAGAACTTGAGCAGCGCTCTGTGAATCTTCTCTGGTTTTGTTTATCTTGTCCAAAGGACCAAGTTACACTCAACTCCCTTGCGTCCTTTCACAATTCCAGCCGTGTTATTATCTTGGGTGTTATTGTTTTCTTGCCTGGGCTGTATCTGTGGGTTCCCTGTGGTTCCATCCCCATCCCCAGGCTTCTCCGGCCTTTTTCTCAAAACAATAACAATAATCCCTGCTTGCTATTTATCCTCATCTGCATGTTCAATAGACTGATAATAAATGTAACATGTCCAAACCTCACAATTGGAGTTCCTAAATATAAGGAACTTTTTCATTCTCGGTATTTTCTTTATCAACAAAAAAAAAAAAAAACAAACTAAAAAAAAAAACTCCTAGTCAGTTTCTTTTCTTTTTTTTGTTTGTTTTTGTTGTTGTTGTTGTTTTGACACAGGGTTTCTCTGTGTAGCCTTAGCTGTCCTGGAATTCACTCTGTAAACCAGGCTGTCCTCGAAGTCATAGAAACCTGCCTGCCTGCCTCTGCCACCCAAGTGCTGAGATAAAGACGTGCACCACCCCCACCAGGCTTCATTTATCTGTTTCTAAGGCTAAGAGCCTCGCGGGCCTTCTCTGCTCCTCTCCTTCATGTCTAGCACTCAGCTGGAAAACCAAATCCTATTTGATCTGTTTGAGAGCATGCAGACTCTTCACATGTGTCCTCCCTTGTCCTGTTCCCCTCCCTCTATAAAATGCCCTTCCCTGTAGCCCCGGCATGGCAGTTGCCCCCAGACAGTTGGTCAGATATCTGCATCAAATGATACCTCTATGTACCACTGTGGGTTCCCACCAGCAACTCTAAAGAAACTCATTTTCTCTACTTGCTTGCCAATACATTGTTTTCTGCTTGTTCCTTTTCATATTGAAAACATCAAAGCAAAGGTGTGTGAGGTAGCTGCATATTACACTTTTGATTTCCATTTATTTTGTGTTTAATGGTACCACATATCTTCTTGTTTGTCTATGGGGCAGTTATTTTTATTTGTTTCTGGTTGTTGAAGCAGAATCTATCTTGATGGGGGATGTCCTTCTGGATGATGTGAATATATGTTTCTCTTATTGGTTGGTGAATAAATGTTGATTAGCCAGTAGTCAGGCAGAAAGTATAGGTGGGGCTACTAGACTAGGAATGCTGGGTAGCTGTCAAAGGAGTAACATGCTGGAGCATTATGAGTAAGCCACAGCCAATACAAGCTTGCCAATAAGAAGCCTGAGTCATCAGCCAAAGAGTTTATAATAATTAATATAAGCCTCTGTGTATTTATTTGGGGCTAAACAGCTATGGGACAAGGTAGGACAGAAACTCCAAGACTGGTCTCAAACTCAGTTATGCATGTAGCTGAGAGTAGACTTGCACTCCTGGTACTTATGACTCCTCCTTCCAGGTGTGGGTATCATGCACTGTCATGTACAGCTTTTTCATTGTCTACTTGCATATTTTTATGATTGTTAACCTTTGTTCACTTTTAATTAAAATGTTTTTGTTTGGTTTTGTTTTCATTGTAGTATAGTTGACAGATTTTTTTCTTTTATCTTCATATAATATAACATGATTTTATTTTCTCCTCCCCCAACTCCTCTCCAGTATTTTTAACTGGATGAGAATACTCTGCTGAAGAGCACACTAGAGGGTTGTTTGTAGACGTTATCTTCAACAATTCAACATTCAGGAAAGCTTCCAAGCAAGTGTAAAGGGCTATGGACTTCTAACAAGATTTGTCACCACTTAATTATGATATTCTCATATATATTATGGTTTCTGATGTTTTTCTAGTATTTGAAATGAGTGAAGGTATCCTTCTGGCCTTTGATGGCACTCTTCAGGCAAGCCTATACCGGTGACCCTTGTTTGTTAGGGATTTACTGAATAACAGACTCAGACCAAAGCATTAACATTTGAAGAAAAGTAATGTACACTAGATGATTAACTTAAATGTTGAAAATCTCTAGTTGGTGCAGATAATTGTGTGAATTGACACCATAAGATATTGTAGTTAGTAAGCTTAATAGAACACTTTACGCTATGGGCCTTTCGTTTTTCATTATTAAATGGCTGAAGGGTGGTTGCTTTTATTCAGACTGATAGTAATTGGAACCAGCCATAATGACCAACCACTCAATTTTATAACTTCATTTTGGTAATGACTGGGAGGAGGAAGAGATTGTGTATCGATTTAGAGGCAGATTTACATCTTATTATTATTTCTCTGACACTGGACATGTTGTTATAAAAATCAATTAGCTGACAATTTTAAAGACTATGTAAATCAGTTTGAGATGCTTTAATTGGAATTTGGGGATTTCAGATTATTTACTTAATTATTGTTATAATTGACCTAGCACCACAGCTCTGGAGAGTGGTTTTGTCATAGAATAAACAATAGTGTTGAAGTGTTGAGTCTGCCTAAAGTAGCTTCATGTCTAAAGGAAATAAATCCATGTGACTTTATTTCATTCTTAAAAGCAGAACCCCATTTCTCTCTTCACTTTGCCCCCCTCTAGGATCTCCAGATTCCCACTGATTGATCCCCATAGTTCCTCCACTATAATGTCTGGGTCTCAATTATCTGTAACAAACAAGAGAAATACTCTTCCAGTCAGCATCCTGCAGAGACAGAACCAAGAGGGGAGAAGGGAGAGGGTATTCGTTAGGAAACTAACTTAGAGATGGCGGAGAGAAGTCCATGCAAACTGGAGACCCTTGGAGCTGGAAGTGTGGCTCAGTGCCAGGGACATGATGGGGTGATTCTCCCTTGGAGACAGAAACTAAAAACCCAGATAGCTGCTGCTGCATGTTCTGGAGTTCACAGGTCAAAGAGCCTGGAGCCATGATGTCCAAGGGTCTGAGAAGTGTGCCCACTCCAAGACAGCCAACAAACTGTGTTTTGCCTGTCAGGCCCTCTGCTGCTTGGACAATACACACCCACGATGAATTCTCCACTCACCATACTGACACACAAAACCTCCCTGACTGGCTCTCTAGACAGTCAGTCCTTCATTCACTAAGACGCCTAATACTGGCATCATAGCCAAACTCAACAACTCTGAGGCATTGTAGCTTTGGACTATCCAGAAGCAGGAGCTGACACTGGACATGTTGTTATAAAAATCAATTAGATGACAATTTTAAAGACTATGTAAATCAGTTTGAGATGCTTTAATTGGAATTTGGGGATTTCAGATTATTTACTTAATTATTGTTATAATTGGCCTAGCACCACAGCTCTGGAGAATGGTTTTGTCATAGAATAAACAATAGTGTTGAAGTGTTGAAAGAAAATTCAAAATATGTTACTACTTTAAAAACTTCCTGCTTTTTACCATTATGGTGCCAGGATATAAATCTGAGTGAAGGCAGGAAGTTGTCTTTGCTATAGGCTACTCCACCTCTAGCACCCAGAACCACACTTAACACATAGTAGTCATGTGGCCTTCATTGAGTGGAGGACTATATTTCTTTAAACATCGGGTTTTTTTCCTTTTTATTTAAATTAGAGGGAACTGGGATTGATATGTAAAATAAGATTGTTCCTACCAACTCTCTGTGACATGAACAGATGATATTGATGAACAGTAAACTCCAAGACATATTCTAAGTGTTCAATTCACTGATTCACCAGCGATTAGCTGTGGGAGTTCAGGACGTAGCTGGCTGGGAGTAGAGTTGCAGTTGGTGGTTATGGGGCCAGCATTGCCAGCTGGCACACACTGGCTTAAAAATAAGACTCTGGGCTCTCTGGCAACTGAAAATTTGGCTCTAGTACTTGAACTAGTCACCAACTTGATTCAAAAACTAATAAGGCTCTTCTATATTTTGGCATGGAAAATTGATTTTTAAGAATAAAGGAAAACTAAATCTGAAACAATAAGATAGGAAATAAGGGCACAAAGAACTAGAGTCAATTCTGGCTCTGAGATTTTGTGATGTCTCTGTGCCTCAGTTTTGGCATCTCTAACTTGGGATGGTGATAACACCTGAATGAAGTAATTCACGTAAAGCTCCTGGAACATGTTAAGTTTTGTGAGCTCGACAGCCCAGTGGATGTAAAGGTATCAGATAGGTGGGCAGAAATGACTCATGAAGAGTAAGTCGTAGCATTTGTCTTAAGACAAATACTGGACAGTGAGATCGAGACCTCCCCTTTCTGTGGTGAGTTGGCCAGTTTCTTTCCAGCTGTGTCACCCTGACTCCTGTAAGATGTCAGTGGTAATAACAGCTACCTCAGGGGGATCTGGAACTCTGGGTCACCACTGCACTGTGTTGGGAGCAATGTCTGCACATTGTAAATGTTTCATACCGTAGCCATACTTATTGAGTATGCCAAGCTCATCCAGAGAAGGCATGATTGAAGATATGTAGACATGTAGAGCCGTCAGTGATGAACAGTGATGGGGCTTGTCTGCTTGGAGATTATATATATATATATATATATTATATATATATATATATATATAATCTCAGATATATATAATCGCAGATATATATATGCGGGATGATAGAGAGGCCATTTTCAATTAGCAAGAAATTTTGTGATATGTTTGAATGTGCATTACTTCATTTTTTAAAAAAACGTGTTTGTGGTTGGGAAAGAGGCATCCTCCTGCCCCTGAAAGTAGATTAACACAGAAGGGCTTCTCAATGGGAATAAATAGACGGTTTCCACCCACCTCCCCTTTAAAATAAAATTTCGGGCTAGGACAGTGACTTGGTGAGCAAAGCACTGGTCTTGCAAGCTTGAGAACTGGACTTCGGGTCCTTATCACCATGTAAATGCCCTGTGGGTATAGCAGCCTACCTGTAATCACAGCAAATGGGGGGAAAGATAAAGGAAACTCGCCCAGCAAGTTGGCTAGGTAGCTAGCTATCCATAAAAGCCAGCCTTCAGTTCAACTGGGAGACCCTGACTCAGTCAGTAAGGTAGAGTCCTGTCAGCATCAGGGTTTCACATGCATGCACCCACAAGTTCACCTGCACCCCACACTCACGTATGCTCACACTCATGAAAACATGCTTGCATAGGTGCACAGCATGAACTCATAGACACACGCAAAAATATCTTTATACATCAAAGTCCTTTAGGTCTAACTAATTCTCAGAAACCCTTTATTAAGGTTCGGCCGCTGCAGGGAACAGCACATACCTTTGATGTGTGCAGTTTGATGAGTCCGGACATACACTTTTTAAAAAGGTGACTATCTCTCAGGGGAATCAGGTATCTCCATTATTCACTAGTTAGAGTGAATTTCTTTTATCACTGCCTGTCTCTGATGAGTACGTCACCTTGAAGGCCCTGGGTGTTTTAAAAGGAAGATTTAAGCTAAATTAGAAATTAACTGGGGAACTTCTGAAGGGGGTTGTTTCAGATTAGGAAATTTGATCTGATGTCACAGTAGTCACTTGGTAAACCAGGGGAAGACACTAATAAGGAGAGCAGAAACTAACTTGGTTTAGTTTGTAGTTGCACTGGAATTACACACAGAGATGAACCATTTCCAAAACCCCATATTTAATACCGAAGCTCTGAGTTAATACCCAAAGTACCTGCTAGAGCCTCTGCCAGTTCATTAGAGCAGGGTCCCTGTGATTTGCAGGGTCCAGGGCAAAATGAAGATCCAGCAGGCCCTTTGTTCAGAAAACGGGTACAAGGAACCAGTAAAGGCACTAACATACAAGCAGTTTCCTGTCTTCTGCCAGCTCTCTTGATATATCATATCAGCAATGTATCATTGCATGTCATTCTGAATGAAAACGAAAGTCAACAACATACACTATTGGCTTGGATTCTACCATTTGCCTTTGTATTGTGCATGTATGACACCTAAATACCTAAGTATGTCCATATTTTTTATCTCATGGACTATGTATGTGTGTTTTGCTCTCACAGAACAGTGAAAATGCAGCATAGACCCTCCCTGCCTGACCTTGTGTCACTCCCTAGTGTGTGCACATTCTAGCAGCTACCTCCCACTGGCTTACTGGAGGTGGGGGGGGGGTAGACAGACTGCAAGAAAAAAGAACCATGCATACGGTTTTCTTCCCTTTGCTCCCTTAAATCACGTCTTTGATCTGTGGGGTTGGATGAAACGAGAAAAGTATATAATAGGAGGAAAGTATGACAGGTGTGTCTGTCAGAATGCTATTATTTCTTCTTCCTGATCTGGGGGAACTCTCATCTCCAGTGAGAGCAGGCTAGATTCTGTGCTTAGTCATAGATAACACACGCTTGCCCTGTCTGCTCCTCCCAGGGAATCCCACTCACCTCCATCGGATGCCCCTTGAAGTTTCCCCACAAGGTACTTGTTTACACTAAGTAAAGTATGAGCCTTTTAAGCCACAGGATACACTTCCTGGGAACCAGCCTCACCTTGATGTTTCTTATCCACTCCACAGTTGAAATCGCTAGGCGATTTGTTTTGCAAAGGAGATAAAACCTGGGTGGGTTTCTTTTTTCTGTTACGTGACACTGCCTCAGACACGTGAGAATTCACAAACACAGACAGTATCTGAAGTTTTTGTTTTTCCTGGAGGAGCAGGCTGGGGGGGGGGGTATGGTGGAACCAGGCAAATAGATAATCTTCAAGCAAACCTGATTTTTTTGTGTGTGGGCTTTATTGCAAAATGCATGTGAATTTTTCAGATAAAATGTAAGATTTCCAAGATATGATGCCGTTATCCTATAAAAGAGATACTTGAATGAAAACAAACTTACGAGAAATTATCAGAGGATTAGGACAGTTGTGAGGAATGATAAAAGACCCAAGGATAGTCCTAGATTTGTCATTGGTTAATTGTGGCCTGAGAAATAGGGTTTCATCACTTTATTCCCAAAGATGTCACCTGTAAATTAAGACTTGAACACAAACAGATTCTAGTTTGATTTTTATTCAGTAAAGGAGGTATTTATACCACAGAAACCACTAGGAGACGATGTAGACAGCATCTATAAGATACAGGTATGGGACATATCAAAAAGTATTCCAGTTGCCTAGGAATGAAGGCCAGTGATTGACAGCTGGGACCTCATGAAACTGCAAAGCTTCTGTACAGCAAAGGATTATAGTCTTTCAAAGAATTCTTCTCAGGACTGCTAGAGGCTGTGATCTTAGGCACATTTGTTCTTGGGACTGTTGTTAGATCAACGGTTCACAAATACGATGCTTTACATTCATTATTTAACTTTCTATAGAATCACCTTTGGTATGTGAAAATAAGAATGTTGCCAGTTTCCTGTGCTGATTGTATTACAAACCCGTCTCCTCATTCCAGTGTCACACACCCCACCACTGCCATAACAAGCCACCTAGGCATTGACACCCCAATTTCCCAATTCGTCATGTTTGTGATTGCTTGTCTGCTTACCTGCCTCCACTACAATGAAAGGTCCCCTGGTGTGTTTCCACATTCTAATAGTGCCTGGGATATGATACTAGGACTCCGTGGAATGGTGTCCGAGAGTGAGTATGTGTGAATGGAGGGGCAGGAGTCTATGCTAGCCTAGGGTTCGGTTCGTCAACAGGTATTCTGTAAAGAAGAGCCCTGAAACCCCAGGAGACCTCTTTACTATGACAAGATTTGAGAGGTCTTGTAGAGACAGAGTGAGACTGAAGAGACTTCTCTGCTGGGCCTCCTCAGTCATATCAAAACCACATTTTACTAGCAGGTAGGCACTCCATAAAATCTAATGCATATGCAGTTTGCACTTCCCTTTCCATACCCTCAGGCAATATTTTCAAATAACCTCTTTTAAAAACTGGAAGTGCTTGGCTTATAGAGTAACTCCGGTGAAGTGAGAGCTGTGAGGTATATTAGTTTAAACTCTGACACCAGTGTTAAAGAACAAATTCTACTGGGTAAGTAATCCAGAAAATTAATTTTGAAACAATTTAAAGGATTTTGTGGCAGAAATATCCCAAAGATATTTCAGCTCAGGGAAACCGCAGGAAAAGAAGTGAAGGAGACGTGGAAGAGAAATGATTTCAGGAATTTCTTCAGTAGGCTCCCACAGTCTGCCGTCTTCATTCTTTCTCCACAGTTCACCAATATTTGGAGTCTCTGCCCATTGGAGAAAAGGTGACAATGCCCTGCCCATGACTTTTTAAATCTGACCTAGGCTACAATTGTTTGTTGCTTGCATACTTGCTTGGTGATGGGCTTTAGTTTTGTTGTTGTTTTGCTTTTGTTTTTTTCAGTCCTGTTTGGTCTCTTGAGGGAGTTTCCAGATGAAGCCCAGGCTACCCTTAAATGTGTTCATCATCCTGCCTCAGCCTTACCAGTGCTTTGTTACAGGTTTATGCCACCATGCCTACTGTGGCCGCCGTGTCCTTGTCCTCTTTGGGTGAGCCACTCTTCCTGGTCCAATTGACAAAGGCCAGGAGCAAAGATGGAATGCCTAAACTACTGACAGATGGTGTCCTTAATGACAGGGGAATTACAAGTATTGGGCAGACCCAAGAGAAGGGGTCTGCCCAGTACTTGATATATGTAGAAAAAGGACACTGTAATAATGCAAAGTGAATCACTGAAGCAAACAAGTTATGTTAAAATTTCAGTACCTCTGCCTACTTCAGCAAATCCTACCAGCATACGCCACCAAGTTGTAGAGATGGAGGAGTGATGAGCAAAGGGGTCAAGACTATTCTGGGGAAACCACAGAAACTGCTGACCTGAGCAAGGGGGAGCTCACAGACCCCAGTCTGACAGCTGGGGAACCAACATAGGACTGAACCAGGCCCCCTGAGCGTGGTGTCAGCTAGGAGCACTGGGCGTCTATGGGGCCTGTGACAGTGGAACCAGTATTTATCCCTAGTGTATGAATGGATTTTGGGAGCCTATTCCCCATAGAGGGATACCCTCACAGCCTAGACTCATGGGGGAGGGCCTAGGTCCTGCCCCAAATGCTATGACAGACTTTGATGATCCCCCATGGAAGGCCTTATGCTCCCTGAGGAGTGGATGCGGAGGTGGTAAGGGGGGCATCAGTGGCCATGGGAGGAGGGGAGGGAGAGGGAACTGGGATTGATATGTAAAACAAGCTTGTTTCTAATCCAAATAAAAAAGGGGAAAAATAAAATAAAATTCCAGTACCTCTGTATATGTAAAGTCGATATAGATATCAATGAGAAAATCTCGGTGGATCTTCTAGCACTTGCGTACCCACAGTTGTTCTTTGGTTCTTCTTTTTCTAGAATATAGGGGCTAAGTATTGCTACTTGATGAAAGCCAAAAAAAAGGGGGGGGGGAGGGTGGTGACGGGAATAGGGCCTCTTGGGTTAGGGAAAAGGTGGGAGTAATAGAAAAACAGTTCTGCATTCTAGGCTGAGTTCTATCGACAAGAAGCAAATGCCTGGAGCAGGTCAGTGCCCTGGGCTCTTTCCTCTCCTCTGCCATGAAGATGGGGAAGTACCAGCAGTGTGCTCGGTAGCCGTGTGTACCACAGACTGGGAGTAGTGGGCCCTTCCGATACTCTCCAGTGCGACCAAAGAGAGCGCGCGTGCGCACCGCAGCTCCTCTACCTCAAAGGGGGCAAGTCTGCACCTGAAACCACGCCCAAAGGGTGTGGCCACCACTACTATTCACTGGCAAGGCAAGATGCTGCTATACCAAGGATGCACCTGGGCGTGGTGGCATGTGCCTGCAGCTCCAGCTACCCAAGCACTACACAGAGGATGTTTGAGCCTCAGGAGTTCAAGGCCAGCTGGGTAATATCATCATCGTCGTCATCATCATAGTAATAATATTCTGACTAGAGGTGAAATTCCACAGTTCTATAATTTGCATATTTAAGATTTACAGGTATTGATGATAACCAGTTATATCTGGGACCCCAATACACCCTACATGAGTAGGCACTTAAGATCCCTTTACTGTTTAAATAGATGTTTACCTAATAAGTGTATAACTTTTACAATGATCTATTTATAATAAAACATATTTTTTGTTCTGATTCTGGTATATTTTTTAGAAATTGCATCATCTCTCCACTTTTTAAATAAACAGCACTATCTAGTTGGATGTTTAGACTCTAGTACAAAATAAAGTCTCAATAAATATTCATGGATAGATAAGTGGTCAAGCTCTCTGTTTTAAAAAAAAACAGAATTTACTCATTCTCTTGTAAGCAATTTAATCCTCACATATATGGGAAGGAGTTCTTTTTAGACTTTGATTCACTGGAACATTGAGAATACTAAACAGGATAATAGTTTATAAATCAAGGTTTCAAGTCTTTAAATTGTAACTGATAATGGAATCCCTCTTTGTCTTCTCTAAGATGAAGAAATGTGATATACATCATTTATTATATTATTTCCAGGGTGCTTTGTTAAGTGCTGTCTAAATACGCCGGCTGTGTTACTATTGATCTTGTATTCCACTATCAACAGTCTCCTAATGCCTGTCAGCTTTGCCAGCCTCAGAATAATGATAAAATTATGTCATCCATTTTTGATCTTTTGACTATCCAGTGTTCATTCTGGAAACCACATCCCCGTGTTGCTGGGCAGCTGGACTCTCAGGCAGAAGCCCTGGGATATATAGTTTTGCCTTTGACAACTCCAAGAAACTGATCAAAACAGATCACCCCCATGAACCTGAATCCTGTTCTGAAACATGAACTCTGTGTTGAAACAGAGTAATTAGACTAAAACAATAGTCACATTTTTTGATCCCAGCTGTGAATCTGATGACATTTTTACCTATTGCCTAAATTCACTTTTCCCTTTCTCTTCTGAAAATATTTTTAGATGCTACCAAGGCACACAGAATTATTTTTTGCTTTAAACAACAACAAACAGCAGGAGCAGATGTCAGTGTCCCCTAGCACTTTGAAACATCAGGTCACTTGCGCGATGCACTCTTCCTTCTGTGATCTGAGGCAACCCCCTCCCTTGATGTGACCCAGATATAATATCTGTTTTGTCACAATGTAAGAAAGTATCATTGGTAATCATTGTGTGATGGTCTCAGCTTAGGCGTCACCAAGCCCGTGGTTGTGCACTTAGGAACAGTATGCCATGTTGGACCCTGCTGTGAGGCCAGAGACCACATTATTAGGAATAATGCCAATTTTTACTCCTTTTTAACCGTAGTTAGTTGTTGTGTTATGAATAAAACATATAGTTGCCAGGAAGTGACTACAATCTTGTGTATATGCTGCAGCTTACAAAACCATATGTTTGCTATGTGTACTTTATTGCTTCTTTTAAAAAGATTTATATTTATTATTTTCAATTATGTGTTTTTGAGGGGGGTGTCTGTGCACATGAGTGCAGGTGCCTATAGAGGCAAGAGGTATCAGATCCCTGGAGCTACATGACGGATGGCTTTATTACTCTTTAAAGAGAACATAAGTGATAGTTATAGACAAGCATTTTGTAGGATATCGAACGTATTTATAATAGTGAAATGATTTCTTTTCTGGTTGATTTGATTTTCTGAGGTTCAAAAACAGTATCATCACAGGAACCAGCACGTGGGTTTCCTATGTAGCTCTTCATCTCACATCATTCAATTTAATGACTGCTGGTGTCAGTTTTTTTTTTTTTTTATGAGATCAGTCCCTCAGTGTGTTTCTGTTCAAATGAGTCATCATGTCTAATTATTGCATTTGTTATCTTCCAGACAGTTGAACATCACATACCAAGAGTGACATCTGGTTAACAATGTCAGTAACAACAGCAACCTGAAGGTTGGATCTCCTTCTGTGTTGGAAGTGGGGGCAAGAATGGAAGAGTGATCATCCAAGGTAAAACCTCATCCCCTCATAAAGCACCCTTCTATAGTGCCCTCTTAAGATGCCCGGTGGTACAACTTTGCTCTTTCAAAAGGGTCAGATATTTCTAACCTACAATTCCAGAGCTATTGATAGGCTGCTGAACCTTGGTTACCTGTACAGATTTCGAGGAAGGTGGAGTCCGCATGTGTGGTAATCATTGTTGTCAATCTGGAACATCAGATCAGGCAAATGGGATTTTCAGGAGTCTCTGGGCTAAGTATACTGGACTTGGGGTTAAGTGTCGAATAAAAGAAATAGATGTTATTGAAGATGTGGGTGTAAAGATTTCACTGGACCTAAGATAAATGACAAATGGGTGTATAGTGGGGAACACTTACACAGATAAATATAAAGAACTGCAGGAGTGCTTCTCTGCCTTCCTAAAGGATCAGCTGACCCAAGAGAAAGACCTTGCAAAAAGAAGCCACCCCTCAAGTTTCCCTCTTTCTGCTTCCATAGGCCTGAAGCCACGCCCAAAGGGGTGAGGTCAGCATTACTGGTTCACCAGCAAGACCGTGACATGGCTTAGCACCCACTTTAAATTTTTCTTCTCATGCTGTACAAATTCACATTGATTATCACGGGCATGTCCACTGTGATCCAGATCTGGTAAGAAAGGAAAGAAGGCTGAAACCCATGCCTCAGTCTCCACATTCTTCCTTTCATTTTGTGCTCTGTCAGGAGGGAAAGAAAGACCACAGAACGTGCAAGTTAAGTGTATTCTATGAGTAAGAGCGGGTCAGAAGGGGTTAATGTTGCTGAGTATGCTAGCGAGCTACCCTCCTGTTTCAGTTACTTGTGCAACAAAGACCAGGCCTTGAAATGGCTATTTACTGGGGAAATGATCCACGAATCATGATTGGGAATGACTGGGCCTGCTTTCTGGTACATGATGTAATTTTCCGCCAAGCAGAGGATAATAAGATTGCGTCTAGACTGAATGACATACTAACATTCTGTCTCAAAAAACAAAATGAAATAATGAAATAGACGCATATGGAGTGAATCGGCGTGGGCAAGAACATGGGTGTGTTAGCAAATCTACGCGGGCATCATGGGAACTTCAGAGGCCGTGCATGGCGGTGTGGATGCTGTCCGGGATATTCGCCTGAAAGGCCTACAGTGGGAGGGTCTCTCACTCTCTGGGTCTGCCACCCAGGCAATGAACTCCCCCACAGTTCCAGGCTGTGTTAGCAGCGCCTGAGGCAGGAGGCAGAACACTTAGTTATCAATGGAGACTGACATAAAGGCAAAGAAAACCCCATGAGGAACGGAAATGCCCATCTCCAAAGCTATGGCTGCAATAGCGCATGGTCCAGAGGTCAGTATTCAGCCAGTCAGGGACAGTGGCACCCCCTTTTGCTTGATTTTGAAACTTGTCATTGTTCTCCCTGCCGGAGAACAAAGTGCTTCTTCGTGTTATAAAGTCCTTTCCAAGTGTCATGGGAGCCAAGACGAATTATTTCAAAGTGAGCTTTTACCATTGGATCTGTGCTCACAGTGAGGCATACCATGTTTTTTGTTTGTATGTATGTCTGAGGTTTCTGAGTGTGGTGAGCATTTTAGGAAGAGTTATAAAGTGTAATGTGATAACATTTGGTGTTACTTTCACAGTTACTGGGTATTGTCCCATTTGAGGATAGTGTGCAGTCAAGTATATTCTCTTCTGTTCAAGCAAGTATTCTCTCTCTCTCAATTGCTCTCTCTCTCTCTCTCTCTCTCTCTCTCTCTCTGTGTGTGTGTGTGTGTGTGTGTGTGTCTGTCTGTCTGTCTGTCTTTACACACACACACACACACACACACACACACACACATCTCTCTTTAGAGGATAATTTGAAGGAGTCGGTTCTCTCTCATTTCACCACACTCAGTAAATGGTCCATTTACCTCACATCCCTTTCTTCTTTTTTTAACATTACAATGTTAAACAATAAAATAAAGCTGCATAAAAAGCTGAGTGGTTTTGTTAGAATCTGTAAAATAACACTACAAGTTGTGACTAGAAAGGAGAAGCAATTACTTACATGATGAGCAGACAATAGCAAACATCTCAGCTGTTGCACTGATACCAATGATGCGGCAGATGGCAAGGCAGAAAAGCCAAAAGAGGAGACAGAACCAGACCAGAGTTGACAAGACTTCACTCAGAAGGAACCTTATCCTAAGCACAAGATTTGAGCAGAGTGGATGTCCCAGAGACTCTGAGAATTGGCAGATTCTGCCTCTTTGCTGAGCTTACAGTCACCTCTCACTGGATTTCCACTCTGTAGTTTCCTGAGTCTTCAGAGTGAACGTTCTGGTTCTGTTGGGTTTTAGCTCAGACCATAGTCTCAGATTCACCAATCCATTGTCATAATATAAAACTTGCCACTCAGTTTGCCAACCTCCTTTTACTCGTTGATGTCACTCACCTGTGGTCTAAACTAGAAAGTAGTTTCTGTGGTTTATCAAACTTGCAATGCTTGTGAAGGTCTGTGGTGGTTAGACATAGATCGCGTAGGGTGAGCTCACATGTGCATTTTTAACAGTCTTTAAGAGGAGGCTAGCCTGTTTTTCCTGAGACCTGACTTGGAGAACAGCTCTAAAAATGGGATGATCAGGGCTAGCACTGTAATGACCAGGCTACAGTGGGAGTTAGAGAGAGAATGGACTTCCTTGCCAGCTCACACTTTGGAGAGTTGTATTAGCTTCAGACAGGATCTGAGTCATGGCATGGAATGACATTTAATAGCTGAGCGTGGTGGTACATGCCTTTAATCCCAACACTGGGATCGCAGTGGCAGGTGGGCCTCCTAGATCAAAGTCAAACTGGTCTACAGAGTGTTCCAGGCCGCCAGCCAGTGCTACATAGCAAGAAACTGACTCAAAAATGAAAATACATAACATTGCTTTTCTTAAAAATTAATTTATCTTTATTTTATTTGTATGAGTGTGTGCCTGTATCGGTGCAGTGCCCATCGAGGCCCGAGGAAAGTGTCAGATCCCCTGGAGTGGAGTTACCGATAGTTGTGAGCACCCATGTGCGTGATGGGAACCAAACCCAGGTCTTCTGCAAGAGCAGCAAGCTCTCTTAACCCCTGAGCGGTTGCCCCAGTGCTGAAATCAGATCTTAATATCATAAAATTTTGAATACTAAGTTCTCAGATATATTTTCTATACCATACTACATTATAAACTTTGGAGATTCATAAATATTGGATGGATGGATGGATGGATGGATGGATGGATGGATGGATGGATGGATGGATGGATGGAGCATGGATTCAGCAACAAATAACTTCTTAGAAAGAAATCTCTGTGGTACATTATGCCTAGAAAGCCAGATTTCCTTTGCATGGAATCATCCTTCTAAGGGACACTTGACACCGAGGGCATCTTAATAGAGGCCAAGCTCTGTCTATTCAGTGTGTGAGCTGCCGGGTGTCCCTAGCACTGCGCTCTTCAATAAGCCAAGCTCTTCACAAAAGCCTTTTTGCTATCTGATTGAATGCAATGAGAGAAATGTCATTTTTATCAAGACAAATTGTACATTTGACTTTATGAAAGAGCCACTGGGTGTGTGAAACTGGGAAATCACACCAATTTAATAAATTCCTTTGTAAAACCTGTCTTCCTTGAGTTTGGAGTTTGCAGCTGCAGCATGGTCTGAATATTTATTCTTACCAAGGACAAAAGCGCTTTCTGATTTCTGCAGTGAAATGTGTTCATTACCAATGGTGCATGTTTTCTGTCTGCATCTTTATCTGCATTTCTCAGACCGTGATTGGGTTGGTAAATTTATTCCACTTTGCTTGCTAAAATAACTGTCTGTTTTCTGCTTACTCTTTGATTTATTCCAGATAGTGTGTTCAATGCCTACTTTCAAAGCTCAATGTTAATTTTATTCTGTATATTTTAAAACCAAAGTCCCACATATTTTTGCTCCTATATATTCTGTTGTGTATTAAACTTGAAAATACACCCAATAATTTCATTGGAAATAATTTCAATTAAATTTGAAAATGTTTACAATTATATGTTATCATAATTTAGCATAGTGGATAGTGGATGATGAACATGAGTCCTTGAAAATGTATCTTTACAAATGTATTTCATAATTCATTTTAATAGTGGAAAATTTAGTAATTTCATTTTATTTTATAGCATCTCTCATGTTAAAGCTAAAAAGTTAATTAAAGTGTAATAATATTAACTTCAGCTTTGCTATTTTGAGGGCGTGTTTACCTGGCTGAGTCCTAGACTTATTTTCTCAATTAGAAGACAGAGAGTTTACAGCAGTGCTGGGGGATGCACCAGCGGGTAAAATACTTGTTACATAAACATGAGGGCTAGAGTTCAAATCTCCACAACATATGCATAAGTAGATGTAGTAGCTCGTGTCTACAATCCCAACACTCATGGTGAGATGAGAGACAGAGACAGGAGAATCCTGGGAAACTCTTCATGGGTACATAACTGTGTACACACACACACACACACAGAGAGAGAGAGAGAGAGAGAGAGAGAGAGAGAGAGAGAGAGAGAGAGAGAGAGAGAGATACAAACACACACACACAGAAGACACATACACACACAGATAAAGAGAGACAAACACACATACATACAGAATGTGAGAATCAGACAGACACACATACACAGAGAGAGAGAGAGAGAGAGAGATACAAACGCACACACAGAGAGAAGACACATACACACAGAGATAAAGAGAGACAAACACACATACATACAGAGAGACAGACACACATACACACAGAATGTGAGAATCAGACAGACACACAGACAAACACAAATACACACAGAGAGAGATACAGATATACATGCATACAAACACACACACACACACAGAAAGAGAGAGACAGACACACAACACACATACATACACACAGAAACAGACAGACACGCATACAAACACAGAGAGAGAATGAGACAAACAGGCACACATGAGAGAGAGAGAGAGAGAACACACAGTTTTAAGAGGGAAGGGGAGAGGGGCCTGGAGAAGTAGCTCTGTGAGTAAAGGCCTTTTGGCTTCTCTTCCAAGCACTTGCTGTTTGGCTCCCAGAACAGCACCTCACAACCACCTGTACCTCCAGTTCTAGGGGATTCAATGCCCTTTTCTGGCCTCTGTGGGCACTAGGGATGCACATGGTACATGGACCACATGCCAGCAAGACACATCAAATGAAAATATGTTATCTTAGTAAAGAAAAAGGAAGGAGGAGGAGGAGGAAATACTGCTTAAGACAAAAACCTTGAGAGTCATTCCAGGGCCCATCTTCAATCTGAGGGTACAGAATTCATGCAGTGTTACCTGGTCAGTTTCAGAAGTATGAAAGACAATCTATGAACTGCACACAGTTGGAAATAGAGTTTAAAAGGCGGGGCTTAAGATTTAGAAAGACCTGAGTTCAACACCCATCTTCTCACTTACCACATGGCTACCCTAAGAAAATATTCCAAACCACTTTACATACTTAAATATCTCTACCTGTAAACTGAGTTCTGTGTTTTATTATTACTATTATAATTGTAAGTATGATTGTTACTTGCAAGGTTGTTTTTAAACCAGGAATAACATTAAAAATATCCAGAACTTTATTGGAGCTGAACATACATAGTGCTAACAGCCTATTCAGATCCCAAACTAAGGTGTCAGGGGTGAATTAACATTTCATTCTCTTCCATGGGACTGAGGACAGTTTTTCTTGAGACTTTAAAAGGTAACACAACTTATTAAAAAAAGGCTTCTATTATTTAGTTCTATGAGTCTTGAAAGACTAATGGAAGAATTCAATCTGCATTTCCATCTGGAAGGGATGTCTCTGACCATCCCCACTGCTAGTGAGTGTATGGAGAAAGAACCATTCATTCAGTAGGGCATGGAGGTGCTGTCTCAACACCTGGGAAGCAGTCCAAGCCAGACAGGGCTACTAGGCAATTCCAGACCAAACAGAGCTACTTAAAAGAGACACTACACTCCCCCTTCATCCACTCCCCAAAAGAAAACAGACAACTCCCTCATCTTTGAGTATAAAGTCTTCAAATCGTGTCCTGAGTTTTCTCTTGTAATCCACCCACACTTTCGGAAGAAACTAACCCAGAGATTCTACAAATCACAGAGAACCATCCTAAACAAATGTCCATATGCTTGGAAAATTTAGATCTGATTACAGTATATGCAGAGTTGTTTCTTTTTCACTTCTCAAAATAAAAAGTTCATTTTCATAACCAATTTGCCAGATGCAGCTCCATCTCCAGAAGCAAAAGAAATCAAATTTGGAGCTATAGAAGATTTGTTTGCTAAAACATTCATACTCACAGTGAACATGTTTTTGTTTCTCTCATGTTGTTCTTGAGGTTGAATGGTCACTCTGACATTGGTTAACTCCAACACTTTGTTATCAGAAATTCAAAGTGGCCTGCTTAATGGACAGTCAGTCAAGCTTCGCTGTACTATCTCAGCCTCAGCACAGGATTTCACCCTTCTGGGTTTTTTTTTTAATTTCAATATCCTATAAATTTGCTGCAAGTGAATGTTTGAAGATAGATTGTACTGTTTAGTCATCTGTCCCTTTTTTATGTCAGAAATAATTTAGAAGCTGAAAACCACTGTGCTCTCTGGAGAGACTGATTGACTCAGACAATTGTAAGAAACTAAAATCTAATTGTGGGATGTTGTGTGTTGTGTCTGCCATGTCTCGGACATCAATATGAAAATCTTGCTGATGAGTTGCCTCAAGGTTCATGGGGTAAAGAAAGATGGTAGATAGGCAGCAGATAGATAGGCAGTTGATAGATGATCCACAGAGAAGTCAATGACAAATAAATAGAATGAAAGAGATAGATCATATAAAGACAACAGACATACTGTGTGGTGTAAATGGTGATGTCATTTATTTAAACAACCCAATATTTCCCCATAGAACAGCTATACCAGTATGCCAATTATTCATGTTATAAAGGCATTATGTTTTATGACTGGATAATCTGTTTTTAAATAAACTATAATGGACTTTATTGCAGTTCAGTGCTTTTAGGTCGTTGCTTACCCGTGAGAATATACAGGGACCACATTCATTGCGTACAATGGATGTAGCTTCCAAGAATAATCAGAAATAAAGGAAACAGGTTTGCTGGCTGAATTCATTTCATGTTTGTGTGTCCTCAGCATATGCTGGGGATTCCCCCCTGAACGTACCATATTCATTAAAGCTAAATTTGGAAAAATGGTGTTACTATACTAACTTAAGCACTGGAATTTCTTACCCTTCCAATGTAATCTGTAAACTGAAAATCAAATAACGTAACAATTTGCACAATACTTTAGGATCTGCAGGGTCCATCTCTCTGACATTTCAAATAATTGTGAACCTTTTTTAGACAGTTTCTATTCTGCCCTGGCTGTCTTTGAACTCCCTGTTTAGATAAGGCTAGACTTTGATATATGATTGATATGGGGGAACCAAGCCTAGGGAAATGGTTCTATATTTTATGAGAAAGCAGGCTGAGCAGAGACAGAGAGAGCACGCCAGTAAGCAGCACTCCTCCATGATCTCTGCCATGAGCTCCCTTGATGACAGAGTTTAACCAGCAAGCCAAAATAAGCTGTTTCTCCCTAAGTTTCTTCTGTCGTGGTGCTTATCGCAGCCATAGAAAGTAAACGAGACACAAGGTAAGAGTCAATTTCATTTCTGGCTGCACTATTGAATGTCTGTGTAAAGTTTGGGGTTTGTTCCTGCAGACTGTGACTTTAGTGATGTAGATCTAGTCAGAGCCACAGAAGAGCCCTTGATTAAGAGTTGGAGTGCTTTGCTCTCCACAAAGGTATGGCATGTATGGACATGTACAGCATATGGCTAGTGGCACGCATGTTTTCAGCAGGGTCCTTCCAGGGAACATCCCAGGGAACATCCATTACCCTGGCAAGGCCCCTTTCCTAATCAGAATTCTTGGGCCTTAGGTAATAAGAAAGCCAAGAGCTTTGACCTGCAACGTATAGCAGGGCTTAATTAGGCATTCATTTAAATTCCCTTTGGAGAACAATAAACTCCAAATGTTACACAATAAGAAAGTATTTCATGAGGGATTCGGGAAAGGTTATAAACATTTTGAGCCATTTTTATTTAAGAAACATTACCAGTAAGTAACATGTACATTAGTATGAAAATTCTGAAAGCATATCCTTTCTGGACTTTAAAGTTACTGCTCCTTTTTAAAATATGTTATCATCATTTTTTTTCATTCAAACCTGTTTCTAGCTGTGGAAATGTTTTTTTTTCAATTTGAATATTGTGATTTCATTTCCCCCTTTCCATTTGCTCCCTTCAACCTCTTCCACAACCCTCCCTCTGCCCCTCTTAAATAAATAGCCTCTTTAATTGTTGCTGTTACCCAGTCAGAGGCTTATCCCTGAGGATAAATAATTCTCCCTCCCTCTGCAGTCCTTGGGTGTCTGTAATTCTTTGTCCAGGGGTGGGCACCGTGAGATTTTCCCTCCCACAATAGCTCTATTGATGTCGTGCATGATCAGCTCTTGTTTAGGTATCATTGGTGTAGCGTCCCTGTCATTTCTAGAAGTAGGAGACAAACCCTCACAGCAGTCTCCCTGGTCCTCTGGCTCTTACAATGTTGTCACCACCTCTTCTTCAATGTTCCCGGGCCTAGATGCAAGGGCTGGCACCCCACAGTCAGTTGTTCTCTGTTTTTGAACAGTTGGGATTTTCCATAATGGTCTTTGTCTGCTACAAAGAGGATCTCTCTCTGATAAGGAGAGAGACCTACTCTCATCTCTTGGTGCAAGGATAAGCATTTAGCATTCCGTTTAGGAATTATGCTGGTCTGGCAAAGTGATGGCAGTAGGTTTTCTTCTAAGATCTGTGACTTTGAAAGCCCTGAGTAGTTTGCTAGATTTCCAGTTTCAGGAATGATCTCCTGTTGATGGATCTTAATACCTAGTTGTTTACAATCAAGCTGTGGGTACCACTATTGCACCTTTTGGAGTATCTTACAATGCTGGACATTGTTGCTGTTCATAGACATTATAGCTGGGTACAACTGGTTGCTTCCTTCTTGCTTGCATAGAACCTGTCTGGATGATGAAAATTAGTCCCCTGGAAGGAGGCCTTCACATCACATCCATCTCAAATACTCTGAGTCCTGTGTATGAAGTACATGGTGTCTTCAGCAATGGGGGCTTACCTTTAACTTCTGGAAGGTAAAGGGAGGACAGCAGCAATAGCCTATATTGTTCCAGGAATCTCTTGGACAGTCCTGATAAACAACCCAAAAGGTGATTTCTCACACCTGGTACTGAGGTTTTTGTTAGCTAATCTACGGTCTTATGAGGAACAATTAACAGTTCAAATGGCATAACTCAATTTTAAACTGTGCACATGTGTGTTTACACTTCTATGTATTACATGCAATTTTAGGTAAATAAGAAATTAATATAATTTCTTATGGCCTTTTCAAACATCCTCCTAAAGGGTGAATTACCAATATGGAGCCAGGTATAGAAAATTAGGATATTTATTATTAGGGAGTGCCTTACTTACTCAGAGCAACCTAGCCAGCCGGCAGGGAACGATGTAAGTAGAGCAAGCCGATGAAGAAAGGGAAGAAGGGGTTCCCATGTGTGTGCCCTCACTCTTCAAACTCCCTCACCTAACCCTGACCATGCTCTAGGGGGCATGGCGTGGCACACCTGTCGCCAGCCCTGAGGAGGCGTGGTTAGGGTGTTCCCTTCATCCTCCGTCTCCTTCTGTATCCACCTCCTTGCCCTTTCAGTGCAATCTTTCCGAGTTCCATCCATTTACTTCCATATTTCATTTTTCTTTACAGCTGCATAGTATTCTGCCATGTATATGACCACATTTTCATTATTCCTTTGGCTGTCAAAGAACATTGGGTTGTTTCTATTCCTGATTAGCTGTGGAAAGTTTTTTGAAATTGTAGTATGTAAGAAGGTGCTTTAAGTGGTA
Organism: Cricetulus griseus; assembly: GCF_003668045.3. Classification (NCBI taxonomy): domain Eukaryota; kingdom Metazoa; phylum Chordata; class Mammalia; order Rodentia; family Cricetidae; genus Cricetulus; species Cricetulus griseus. The sequence continues at coordinate 458,827,588 of NC_048595.1, forward strand.
ATTCTGAAATCCTGAGGCCTAATGGGCAGCTGCCCACCCCCAAGAGACAAATAGTTAATTGGAGCAAAGAGTTAGGTCTTGACTTCTGGGAAAGATCATCCTGTGGGTGATAAGAGATGGAATTATGGGGGGAGGGGTGTACAAAGATGGACAGAGATGGAGTGTTTTGTGGAATGTAGGCTGAGAAGAGTTTGCAGGCTGAAAAGGAAGTTTCAGAAACAAAGTAGGGGATTTCATTTCATTGTTGTGGTGCTGAGGATTGAGCCTAGAACCTTGAATGTGAGCCTAGAACCTTGAATGTGCTGTCTCTGAGCTAAAACCCAAACCGCAAAGGAGGAAACTTAATTAACATGATTGTGAATTGCAAAACTCAGTGACCCCAACTCAATAATCTTTCTGTTTGAGAGATCATTGCTGTTTCAATGTTAGAATCTTGGAGTCACCATTGCCTTGGCCCTTATTTCAGCAACACCTTCTTCTGGGCCCCTCACTAGGTCTTGTTTAGGTTTTCTGGTCCTTTCAGACGCCTCCTTCCCTCAGCCTCTAGACCAAGTCCCTTCCTCAAACGTCAGCCACTTCACTAATATCCTGTCAGTGCCTCATGGTAGGCTCTTTCCACAGTTTCATTTTGCAAGCTGTTTTTGTATTAACCTCTCCCAAACACCATTGCAGTCACTTTGGTTTTAACTGATACACAAGAACAGATAATCTGAGCATACATCTCAGGTCATATGCAACATGTGATACATGTATACATTGGGTAATGTCTAAATAGATTAAAGCCATTTATAGTTTCAGTCACCTGCCATGTCTGTGGTGAAATTATTTTTAGTCCTTCTGGATGTTTTGAAATGTACAGTGTGTCATCATTATCCATCATCATTGTTCTATGTGGTGATAGCCAGGAGCCTTTTCCTTCCGCCTGGCTGTAATTTAGTGATGAATGATCAACCTCTTCTTTGCAGCTCTGAGATCAACCCCATTACATTGCATACATGGGCAAGATCCTCTGATCTCCTCTTGTGCCTTTTTCTCCCACTTAACATAATGTGGTCCTCCATCCAGTTGTCACTAATAGCATGGTTTAATACATTTTTATGAATAAATGATATTCCATTGAGTGCAAGGACCACAGTGTTAATGTATTCATTATTTGATAATCACTTGCATTGTTTTAATTTCTCAGCTATTATGAGTAGAGCTGCAATGAACATGAGTACACATATCTACTTAACATAAGTGTTTACACACACACAGACACACACACACACACAGTGGTCGGGCTGATGTATCTGTAACAGTAGTATTTGCCTAACTCCATGTGCCAGTCAATATGCTAAGTGTTCTATTTCCCTTTGTCTTTATGACAGTTTCAGACTGTAGTTGTTATGATCATGCAAAAATTGGTCTTGGGAGAGTTTTAGAAAATGTAACTTAACTAGGAAAGTTTAACTCCAAAACCCTAGCCGTCACAAGACTACTGTCTGTCTGAGTATGAGAGACAATGCTGACCAGACTCCAACAGATAAATCTGGGTAGATTATAATGGACTGTGAAAGATTCAATTAATTATCCTTGGTGGGCAAACATTTATTCAAGAACTTTTAAACAAAAGATGAGGGAAATGTGTGGTTACATTCTGTTTTACTGAGTAGTTCTGGTAGGCCTATGGCGATTCTGTTTTACTGAGTAGTTCTGGTAGGTGTATGGTGAATGTCTCTTGGACTCTTGATCTGTTGAGGTCCTGGCACTTCCTGAGTGGAAGCAAAATCTGTGTCTCCCTCAAGAGCTTGTCAGGTTCCCTCAGTTTGGGAAGCTCTCCACAAGGAGCATTGTTACTTAATATCTCTAGTTCACATACCTCCTTCAGGTCAGTTCCTTATGGCCACCTGCTTGGAGAAACCCTTCCACAGGTTTATGACCAAGGTCCCCTATCCAAGACTGAGCATCTGGCAGTGACTCTCATGTGGCTCACAAGGTCTTGTTGAGGTGTCCCACCTACATGTCCCAGATGACAGAGGCATGGCTCTTATTTGTGATGGGAGTTTCCAGTCTAAGTTACACCCAAAACACCTTCAGTTTATCAAGACCTGGGATCTAGTAAATGCTCAATGAATGTATAATGCAACATGTTGATTACTATATCTGTTTGAACTGCTTATCAAATCAATCTAAAACTCCCAGAAATGTTTAAATTTATTTTTATTGCATTATAATGCTTTCCAAACTTCTGTCACTCTTCCCAGCCCCCCCACATTGACTATTTCCAGAGTAGATAAAACAACTTGCCTTGCTTATCCAAACGTTTTCATTTCATCTTGTTTTCCTTTCCCATTTTGAATGCACTGTGCTTTCTGATCGAATGTTAAGTGGGATTCTGCCTTACCTAGTCATCAATAGGACACATGCTTCAGCAGAGGGCCATTTCTTCACTAGAAACACATCATATTTTTATTTAAATACCTACAGTGAAAATAATGTTACCAACTTTACCTTTCTTAGACTTCCACCATGGACAAGGTAGCATTTTGTAAGTAGCATCTAATTGTATTCTTATAATACTTCTGAAGTACTGTTTTGTATTCCAAATTTACCAGTCAGCAAAGAAGTCTCAAAAAGGTTCAGTAATTTCACCCCTCCCACACACACACCCCTGTTCACACAACTAGTAAATGGAAGACTGAGTACCTGAACCCAGGCAATTACTGTTCAGATCAAGCAGATTATAGCTATATATAGATTACAGCTATATGTAGATTATAGCTATGTATCAGGTATGGTTTTGGACCTAATAAGTAGTCAATGAATGTGTACTTAATAGTTGCACTGTGTGGGTACTCAATCAAGAAATTCCCTGGCTGACTATGAAAGTAAATGTATGTCTCAATGCCAGTTGAGTCACTTTAATTAAAAAAAAAGAGTTGCTTTATCAAGGCATCCATTTTTAGTTTTCAGATTTCACATGCTGTACCAGTTCATCCTCAATTAAAAGAAACAATTGCAAAATGCCTGGAAAATAGTCCGTTATTGTCTGAGCTGCCAGGTTTCAAGAATTGGCATTCTAAAATCTGCAAAAAGTAGAAAACTGGGGAAAAGAAGACACACAATTCCATGTCAGCTGCCTTTGAAATGCGGCCAGGTACTATCAATTATATTGTAATTTAAATTGTGGAGTCTTAGGATTTTAGATTTGGATGAGAATTTTGGATTATCTGTGCCAACTTGCTACCACATGCCAGAAACATTCACAAGGTATTTTAAAGATAAAATCTTTGACAAATACGCCTTTAACATTTGCATAGCATCAGTAGAGACAGCAGTGCTGTTGTTGTTGGTTTTTTGTTGTTGTTGTTGTTTTTTAACAATACCATGTAACAATGAACCTATGGCTAGTATAGTATTAGAATGACTAGCCAATACAATCCTGTAGGATTCATTATACTCTTTCTTCTCTTGCCTACATTTTAGAAATCTGCTTTACATTATTATCAGAGCTGTTTGTGCATTTAGGTACTATTTTGTATTGACTTCTGATTCCCTCAAGCAGAGGTCAGCAAACTTTATCTCCCATGTGGCCTTTCTCCTGTTGCCATAGATAGAGGTTTTCTCAGGCACAGAAGTACTTGCTCTCTTGTGAAGTGTTTGGTGTTTTTTTTTTTTTTTTTTTTTTTTTTTAGTTTTTGGTTTTGCTGTTATTTATTTGTGGTACTGGGCAATTGAAGCCAGGGCCACATGAATGATGAACAAGTATTTCAACACCAAGTGATTATTTTGAGCACATTCTGCCAATAAAATTTGCTTTGAATCAGAGGGCAGAGCTAGCCACTAGCCGCCCAAAATTAACCATAGAGGTTTGGAAGGACTGAGGACAGATAGAGAGGCAGGAAGTAGTAAGGCGGGGCTTAGAGAGGATCTCAGCCTTTTGGATGGAGGAAAGGAAGAGATAGGAGGTCATCGGTCGAGTCTCCCCACCATCTCTGATCATTAGGGTTCTTAACCCCAATATCTGATTCCCAATTTTTTATTGATAAAGAATAATAAGTTAAAAACATCACAAGTGCATCATATTATCTGTGGCTTTTTGTTTTATCTGAAAAGGTTAAATAAGGCGGTGGCAACAGAGACAGTATTGTCAAGAAAGACTAAATCAGTATTACCTGACATTTTGAGAAAATGTCTGTCAATCTGTGCTCCAAAATATTTGCAATTCGTGTGTTTGTCTTTATCTCATTTGTTTCTTAATATATTCATCATGTGCCCGAATTAGGGTTACTGTTGCTGTGATGAGATGCCATGACGAAAGCAACCTCCAGAGTAAAGACTTACTTTGCTTATGCTTCACAATCACTGTTCGTCACTGAAGGAAGTCAGGACAGGAACTCAAGCAGGGCAGCAGCTGGTACAGAGATCACAGTGGAGAGTTGCTCCCCAGCTTGTTCTTTATCACTTGCTCAACCTGCTTTCTTATAGAACCCAGGACCACTGGTCCAGGGATGACACCACCCACAGTGGGCGGGGACCTCTCATATCAATCACTGATTAAGAAGATGCCCTACAGGCTTGCCTACAACCTAATCTTATGAAGGCGTTTTCTTAATTGGGGCTCACCTCTCAGATAAGTCTAGCCGGTGTCAAGTTGATGTAAAACTAGCCAGCACAACTTGTCAACTTGACACCCAAAGTACATCACTCTTAAGCCACAACCATTCCTTTCTTGTTCTTCCCCAAGATCACACATTAATAAAGACATCACAGTATAAAACATCTTATAAACTTAAAAAGTTCCACAGCCTTACAAATTCAAACACTTTAAAAGTTGTATCTTAAAAATATCCATTCACTTTTAAAATACAAAGTCTCTTTTAACCTCCAAAATCTCTTTTTAAGGTCATTATTCAACTGTGGACTCCTGTAAAAAAGTCAAAAATAAATGCTTTCTTGTTTCAAGAGGGAAGAACCAGGGGGCAGTCACAATCTAAACAAACCAAAACTCCAACAGTATAAATAATTCAATGTCCAATATCTAGGACCTGGTCACAATCATCAGGGCTTCTCCAAGGGTCACTTGTCTGGCTCTGCCCTCTGCAGCACAAACTCTCTTCTAAGATCAGGTCACCTCCACTCCACCATTGCTGCTGTTCTTGGTGATCTTCCCATGGTACTGCCATCTCCAAAATGCTGGGGTCTTCTGTAGCAACTGAGCTGCACTTTTACCAATGGCTTCTCCTATGCTCTCTTTATGATGCCTAGCCTCAACCCCTTTAAGCACTGGCCTTTAACTGCTACTGGGGCTGTACCTTCATCAGTGGCCTCTCACAGCGCCAAGTCTCAGCTGCTCTGGCTGTGGTGGCAATAGCCAATAGAATTTGCTGAAAAGGCAGAGGCAGGAGGATCACAAGTTTTGGGCCAGCCTGGGCCACACCCTTCCATGCCTTCAAAACCAGCATCACCTAGGTGACACTACCAAGCTCAGATGCCAGCAAGAGGTCCAACCTTGATCACCTCTTGTGCACAGCATCTGTGTGCTGAAACTGAGGAAACACTTCCCAGATTTCACCTCAGTGATGATGGTCTATTCTTAATCAGGGCTAATCTCTTAGCTCCAACTAACCAGCAGCAATTGTCTCAGTGACACAAAGGTTTCACTTTAGTAGTTCTGGTTTCTTGTTAATCATAGTTTATTGGATTAAGGTCTCTTTATTTCCAAGCACAGCCGGGTGAAACACAGGCCAGAGCTAGGTTAAGAACCCAGCCAGCGCAGCCAGAACAAAGAGAGCGAGCCGTCCCCACGTGCAGTCCTTTAAGAAGCCCCCTTTACGTCATCTCGGCTTTCCTTCACCCCGCCCTTATGGGCGAGTCCCCAGGTCCACCTGGTACCTGCCCCAGGACTATTGGGCGGGGCTAGGGTGACTCCCTACAATAGTTGACTCTTCAACTCCTACAAACCACAACCACAGAGTCTGCATTCAAAATAACGAATGACCTCAATAGAGTCTTTACACTTCCCTATGAAACTTCACAAGCCGAGACCCCATGGTCTTTCTGCACTGCTCTCAACATTCTTATCTTCTAATCTCCTACATAACATCTCACTGCACTTTCAACACTCAATGACTTTTCTAGCCCAAAGTTCCGAAGTCCTTTCCAGCAAGGAAACATGGTCGGGTCTTTCACAGCAATAACCCACTTCTGGTACCAATTTCTGTTTTAGTTGGGGTTACTATTGCTGTAATGAAACCCCATGACCAAAGCAACAGTGGGAGGAAAAGTTTTATGTGGCTTAAGCTTCATCATCACTGTTCATCACTGGAGGAATTCAGGACAGGAATTCAAACAAGGCAGGCACCTGGAGGCAGGAGCTGATGCAGAGGCCATGGAGGGTGCTGCTTGCTGGTTTACTTCACATGGCTTTGTTCAGCTTGCTTCACCTGCTCAGGAGTATCCCCACTCACAATGGCTGTGATCTCCAGATAAATCAATAATTAATAAGATGCACTATTGGCTTGCCTAGGGCTTATCTTAAGGAGAGGCACATTGTCAATTGAGGTCCCCCCCTCCATGACTCTAGCTTACATCGAGTTGACATAAAACTAGCCATCATACTATGTGGCACAGAATTATGGACATGATTATGGTATCCTGAGTGACATGAGGTCAAGGAGTTCACACAAAACTTGACTATCCTCTCATAACGTTTAGTGATTGTTCCCCCGCCCTCCCATGCACACACAATACATTTTCCCACACACACACAATACATTTTACTTTCTGAAGCTGATGAAGAAAAAATAAGGGCTTTTTGTTTCTTTCTGCAGGAAGTCAAATGCCTGCATTTTTCCTGGAATATTGTTGCCTTAGTTATATCATAATGGGCTTCTGAAAAGACATGCAGGGATATAGTTACGACTACTGGAGACGATAACTAGAATTTTTGTCTAACTTAATGAATGAATCCTCTGTGTGTTCACTCCCTAATTGATTTCATATCAGTGAATAAGCTTTTATCCCAGATACTGTGTTTGTGTCACCCCTAAGTTAGGGTGACATGGATGGACATGTGTCAGCAATGTGACTGAAACTGACACAGTCAGAAAATTTGGAAAATAGGAGGAAGCCATCTGTTATGTAACTGGGACGATCCTTTAAAGTACACATAACTTCATTAACAACAGGAATGACGAATGGAGAGTCCCATATTCCTGCTATGAAACTGATGCCCTCTAAGCCTTGAAGTCACACTGTTTGGGAAAGTTGGGACACAGTAGGTGGATAGTTGGGTGTGTGTGCTACCACCTTTCTCAGGGGGAAAAATGTGATAAAGCATTTTGACCACCCTTTAAGTGAGGCCCAGAACTTCCTTTTCATCTCTGCAATAAATACTTCAAGACAGCACTGATTATAGCATATGAATGTCAAACCATCCATCTATTGGTCAAAACATTTGTTTTATTGATTTGTTTGTTACACCATAAATGTCTATTTTAGGGAGACAACCATATGGCAGTCCTGTCATGGAAGAGCTGGTATTGAACCCCATGGAACCCATGCCCCCGAGGACACAGTCACCAATGCTGACTCCTGACATGGTGCTCAGATGGAGTTGTCACAGCAAGCTTAAACTCCCCACTGCCTTCTGTCTTTCTCAGTGGTCTAGAAGATTTGGGGAAGGCAGCTCCACTCCTACTAGTCCTGGGAGATGCTATCTGCTGGAATGCAGGCTTACCTATGAGCAGGGTGAGCCCCTTGTGTGGTGATTCTCATGCCTGGACAATACTGTTTCCAAGCATCTTCATGTTCATGATAATGGAATGACAGAGGATGATCATATGTGTTAAGGCATGTAAGATATAGAATAATGAGACTACTATATGTGGTGCTCCTGATGGCTGTGTGAGTGCCTGCTCCAAGGTGTGTGTGTGTGTGTGTGTGTGTGTGTGTGTGTGTGTGTGTGTGTGTGTGTGATGCACTTGCAAGCATGTGTATGCAGACTTTAATTTGAGCTGATAATCAGAAGCTTGCTATGGGTTTCCCATAAACTCAGATTCTCTATTTTTTTTTCCTGCCTTCACCTACAGATTCCTTGCTGACAGTTTTTCTTTCTGTGAAACTAATCAAAGGATGTCCTCACTTTCTTGTGCAGCTTGCAGTGGGTGGTAATTGAGCTGTCACATTTCTGTAGGCTCTCTTCAGAAATCAATTAACTAGTTTTGGAACCACACCTATGCTTAAAGATGGCCATTGACTGCAATGCCTCTTTCTTCTCCCTCTGTTACCAAAGCCAAGGAAGAGTGCTCACTCTGTAGGTTCTTTGTGTTAGGAATCTATCCTGAACTTATTCTAGAATACTGAGTACCATGTTTCAGTGGGAAAGTAGTAGACATTTGGGGGAAATACAAACAAGGACAAGAAATAATAAACTACTCTCCAGTGTTTCTCCCATCCAAGTACTAACCGGACCCAACCCTGCTTAGCTTCCGAGATCAGGCCAGATTGGGCGCTTTCGGGGTGGTATGGCCGTAGACTTTCCAGTGTTTCTCAACACGTAATTCCATCTTAATTCAGCTGGAACCATTAAAAACGCCCCAGTCCACTATGGCCCAAATTGTCAGGTCTTGCATCTGTTTCTAACTTGATCGTTGGCGGTGGCCTCGAGCATATGTTTCACCCTCCACTTTTTTAGATGCTGGCTGGTTGGGGAAGTTTTATGAAATAACTTGGAGGCTTGGCCAACATTGTGCTTGCATTTCCTGATTGTCATGGCAGCTCTGCCCCCCTAAGGACTAACTTGTCTTCATGAGGACTCAGCCCTTCCTTAGTTGTGGTGGGGTTCCTATCCAGCTGTTTCTGCCTCACTCATTTGAATAGCATGAGAGCCTTACAATGCTGTTGGAAAACAGGAAATGTCACATAAGTGGTAAGTGTGTAATCATATCTTTGCATGTGAAATCGGCAGTTAAAGGAGGTAGATAATTGCCTACGGTGACATGGAATGCTTCTGAACTCAGTGGCATTCTTTGAGGGAAAATACTATGTAGCTAACAAAGGGAAGGAAATTCCATTAAAGACAAGGCTTCTCTCTCAAATTCAAAATGCTTTTTGAAAAATCTCAGCCTTATTGTAGACTATTGTATTCAGTGATTTCTCCCGACAGATGAGTGGATTTTTCATATAGTTTAAGGCATGTAAAATGAGTTTTCTACATGTTTCTTTTCACATCGACAAGATGGTTTAAGTTAATTGAATAAGCCAAGAAAATCAACATGCAGCTGAAATTGTAGCTTTAAATTTTTCTGGGTTTTAGCTCTTATTTTTAGAAGTCTTAATTCACCATTACATCAGAAGAAATATAGCAATAATTAATTGTAATATCTGGTTCCTAGTTTTGAAGCAAATATGTGATTCTCACTACTAGGTTCAGTTGTGTTTCTTTTTTTAATTGAAAAAATTATTTTCCATTTTACATTCCAACCTCAGTTCCCCTCCCTCCCCTTTTCACCCATACCCCCCTCCTAACACCCTTTCCCACTCCTCAAAGGAGGTAAGGACTTCCTTGGGGAGTTCATAAAGTCTAGCATACCAAGTCAAGGCAGGACTAAGCCCCTTCCCCCTGTCTCAAGGCTAATCAAGGTATCCCAGCATAGGGAATAGGCTCCAAAAAGCCAATTCATGCCCCCTGGATAGGTCCTGGTGCCACTTCCAGCCCCACCCTCCCAGATCAAATCACATATCAGTGTGTTTCTTAGATGATAACATGTTTAATTCCAAGAAACCATCCACATATCAGTTGAGTTTCTTAGATGATAACATGTTTAATTCTGAGAAACCATCCCCACTGGCTCACTAGTTGATGATCTCATGGATTCCTTGACATTTTTATTTCATGGATGGGCTAGTTAGTAAAATTATTCTGAATGTATTCTTCTATTCTCCTTTCTTTGAAGTTGAAATCTTTCTTTTATTTTCTTTGCTTTTCTTTTCCCAGCTTCTCTTTTCCCTGTTATCCTTATGCATACCCCATCACATTTTCACATAAAGTTTGACTAGTTATGACAGAAAGTTGTGATTGCCAGCCACTGTCTCTATAACAAATGCCTGAGATGATCAACTTATTAAGAGAATAGGGTTCATTTGGACTCACAGTTTTGGAGGATTTGCTGTCATGCACAAGGAGACTTTTGTCTCCATAAATCTAAAGAGGGGATGAGCCTTACAGATTAAAAGCTTCAGTTGAAATAAACAAAGGATTCAAGGAAAAGGGAGAAGAGCGTTTGCCTGCATAGGAGGACCGAATACACCCGTATATTGGGTTGTTAGAGTAATAAAGGTCTGGTAATTTTTCCATTAGTCATAGGACATGGGGATAGTTCTTTCAGAATGTTTTGAGTATTGTTTTTTCTTTTTTTCCTCACATGGTCTTGCTACGTAGCCCAAGCTGGCCTCCAATTCACAATCCTCCTGCAATGCCTCCCAAGTGCTAGGAACATAGGCAAAAAGAAAAATTGTAATATCTCCCTTTCATGCTTTAATAAATGTTGTTCTCATGTGACACAGAGGTCAGAAAGGAAACAGTAAAGTATTGCCTTGTACCTACCTGGTTTCTGTCCTTAGAGAGAGAGGAGGAGGACTGATAAGGAAAGGGGGCTGACATGTCTGTATCATAGCTAAGGAGTGAGAGACTTTACTTTCACTTGAGTAGATAACAGGATCTGAATTAAGACCCAGGAATCTATTAGCCTTTTATTCCCAAGAGGTCCTGTCTACTTTAGTTGGATTGGATGTTTATTTGCCAATACATGCTGGTACACTGTGGTCAGGAATGTATGGTAAGCAAACCCATTCATCTCATCACTCATTACGAGTAGGGAAAAGGAAGGCTCTGAGGTTTCTATCTCACCTTCAAGGGCACACCCTAGTTGAGAACATGCCCCCATTAAGCCCCACCTAGTATAGGTTCTGCCTTTTCCCAATCAGCACCGTAGTCTTCGGTTTCAGTCTTTACTGCATGGGCCTTTTATCATCATTACGAATGTGCGTTACAGCAGTAGAAAAATGCCCTGTTATATTGAGAGGAAAATACAAAGTCATGATCTTGAAGAAAGTCATCCCTTGAAGGAAAATACAAAGTCATCCCTTGAAGAAAGAGTACTCATTCTTTTGCAAAGGTCCTATAGACCACCAATCTATTTTTACCGGTACACAATTACATCCCGTGTTGTGAAGTACATTTGAGGATATGCACGGCTTTGGATAAGTTGGGGATGCATAGTTCCTGTTGCAGGTCAGAGTTACCATCTTGTAAGTCAATGTCATGATGGTGGCTTCCTCCAGTTCTTAAAAAAAAAAAAAAAAAGAAGTCATTCCTTAGAAATCTCTATGGATATTGCAATACTCTGAGCCAGATAACCAGGAATCCAAAAATCTTGCCATGCCAATTTGTATCCTTAAAGTAGAATGGACAAGCTGGCACTCTAAGTGTAGAAAGAAGGAAAGTTACAGAAATGCATTTTCTGGAGATCTCGTCATGCGGCTTTTGACTCTTTCTTGAAGGGTGTTCCTCAAAGGAAGAGTGTGGCGTTAATCTGGGACAGCTACCTCAAGAGGTTTTATCCTTTTTAGAAGTTGCCTTTGAAAAGTTGCTTTGATGGCTATATATTTGGGTTTCTGAGATTTAGATTTAAAAAAAAATCTTTCAGCACCACATGTAACCACCTTTAGAGTAAAAGGTTTGGTGCTGGGAAGGGCACAGCAGACTGATGGATGACAAGTCAGAGGAAAAGCCATTTTAGGATTTTAAAGCAGCTATAATTCCCTCAAAAGTGCTCAAAATTTCATCCTTAGAACCATAGAAATAATCAACAGTATAGAAAGGTTCATGTAAACAAATATCTACCTGAGAGAGAGAGAGAGAGAGAGAGAGAGAGAGAGAGAGAGAGAGAGAGCTCCATTTGTACATCTACATAGTTAAGGCAAATGGATGAGGGAATGTTACAAGTGTGCCAAGTGTGCGTGCACTATTTTTACATGGTGAGTCTGTGCATGGTATCTAACAGGTTAACTCTGAGACTGGTTATAAATGAGCTTTGCATTTTCCTGGGAGATGTGAGCATGGGCATTGTCCCTGTGTGACTGTGAGTAAATGACTTTGTGCAATGCCGAGATCCATATTGCAACACTTAGAGGCACTACCAAGTCACCTCAGAGACAAAGTGTTTAATAATGGCAGAGAAATCCACTGTCTCCGTCTTCGAGGGGGCTTTTATTTATTTTGCAATATGCTTTTCCAGCCTGACCCATGAGAGGATTTGCTTTGCAGAACTACAGCTGTGTCCCTGCCCGGCACAGGCTCTGCCAGCCAGGTGCTTCGGATAGCAAGTTTCCATCTATGAGCCTGGACCAGCTGTGCTGGGATTCATTCCTTCCTCACAGGAAGCAAAAATGAAAGCCAGAACTAGGTCAGAAAACTGCCTTCCTCATCAGCTCATGCCAACTCCAGCTTGTGTCCTCATTCCATTCATTGCTGACGCCTGTCCCCTGTCCTCTGTGGCCCTAGTCATGTGGTCTCAGTCACACTGTCCCTGTAGAGTTTTGTAAGCATTTGCCTTGTGGCACTCTACTCTACTTTGGGATGGTTCTTGGTCCCAGACTGAGACATACAGAGCCGCAGTCCTTGGTCCAGAAGTGAGGAAATCAGCATCTGCTTTCACTGCTTTAGCATCTTTGTACTGCTTTCTCCAGCATCCCTGGGATGGGGATTCATGCCCCATGTCCTAAACCATTTCACTTGCAGACTGGTTGGTTTATTATTGTCCACAGCTCAGCTTTGCTGGATTTGCACACTTTTCTAGCTGTTTGTGTGCATGTCAAGTTGCCTCTTGAGATGCCCTGTCTGCACAGCTAAACACTGGTCCTGCTTGGATTGATTGCAGCAATCCACAGTGATGCAAGGTGAAACTAGCCTTCAGTCCCTTGTACTAGAATGCCCCTTTCCTCTGATGAGTTTCTCTGCATCTGATAGGACTTGGCTCAGGCCCATTCTCCATGGTGTCTCCTATGGTCTCTTCTCTTACCCCTGAGGCTGGCTACATGCCCTTTCTCTATACTTCAGAAGGGCTATCACATATTTCAGATATGCACTGCTGTGTATTGCAAATGTCCAAATGTGTATCTACCGCCTACTTTCGCTAGTCTGCAGGCCTCCCATGACTAACAAAATGCCTAGTACCACATACAAGCTTTCAATGTTTTCATTGAATGAATGAACCTCAGACTTACGTTTCTTCATCCTATATATGTAGTGACTAATTCCTTGCCTTGTCTCTTTATACTAACCTGCAAGGGCCATCCCTCTCTGCCACTTATCTTCACTGGCTGTTGTACTTAAGCTATGACATCCGACTACCAAACCCAAACGAGACCTAATGTTTGTGTTGCCTGTTAAGTCTGGCTAGTCGTGGATGGCCTTCAAGAAAAATCCATTAATGTTTCTACTGTTTTTGACAATGCCTGGAACCCTGGGACAGATGCATAGCAATTTTTTTTTGCTTCCAGCCAGGAGATAATGTGATTCTCATAAACTCTGAAAGCTGAAGGGAAATGCCAAGAGCATCATCCTTCCTTCTTGGTAGAAAAGTAGAAAGGACTGGGTGAATTGCCTTTAATACATTTAACAATGATTAATGAGTTGGTGAAATATTTTATGATGAAGGGTTTCTCCGTTGTTTCAAAATGAGCTGAGGTGATGGTGTCAGCTAAGATCCAAGCTGTGCCTGGATGGAAAGCTGTTCTGAACCTGGTGAGTCAGAGGCACTGACCCATCATTATGTCACAGTCTGAGGCTGTCTACTGTGATGTTCTCTCCCTTGACACATCAAAATTTATTATTCAGAATGATTTAAGGTTGGCAAGCACTATGTTCCTGCTTTGAGAGACAGAAGATGTAGCCAAACATTGTCCCCAATAACCCTACCTCCTTGTAGGATTTCTGTAGGGATATCATCATCAAAGATCCCCTTTGTGAACAGTATTCTGTTTTGCCCAAAATCTCTGGGAAATTGAGGTCAGATGAAGGGTGTGAGAGAAGGGACTGTGGGCCTCAGTTTTTCTTTTTTATATTTTTTTTTCATTTTACATACCAGTGCCCTTTCCTCCCATTCTCCTGCCTTCCCACCCTCCCCCCTTCCCACACTGTATCCACTTCTCAAAGAGGGTAAGCCTTCCTTGAGAAGTCAGCAAAGTCTGGCATAGCAAGTTGAGGCAGGATCTAGCGTTTCCCTCCATATCAAGGCTGAGCATGTTTTCCCACCATAGGGAATGGGCTCCAAAATGCCAGGTCATGTACCCAGGATAGGTCCTGGTCTCACCACCACCTCCCTGCAACAGGTCAAGCCACATAACTATCACCCACATTCAGACAGCCTAGTTCAGCCATTCCATGCAGATTCCCCAGCTGTCTCTGTGGTTTTCCCAATCATGATCTTAGTCCCCGCCCCCACCTTGCTCATATGACCCCTCCTCCTTCTCTTCAGCTGAACTCCAGGAGCTCAGTCCAGTACTTGGCTGTGGCTCACTGCATTTGCTTCCATCAGTGACTGGATGTAGGTTCTATGGTGACAATAAGGATAGTCTCTAATCTGAATATAGGGTAAGGCTCATTGAGGTACCTCTCCACTATTGCTAAGAATATCATCTGGAGTAATCCTTGTACATTCCTGGGAATTTCCCCCAGCACCAGGTTTCTGCCTAACCTCATAATAGCTCCCTCTAACAAGTTCTGTCTTTGCTCTCCCCTAACTCAGCCATCTTCATCCCTCATGTTCCCATCCCCCATCCTGTCCCTTCTAGCACCCTCCCAGTTTACCTAGGAGATCTTAACTATTTCCAGATCCTGGGGCCCTCTGTGTGTGTCCCTCTTGGGTCCTCCTTTTTCTAAGGTTTCTCTGGAGTTGTGGACTGTATCCTGGCTATCCTTTGCTTTATGTCTAAAATCCACCTATGAATGAATACATACTATTTGTCTTTCTGGGTCTGGGTTACCTCACTCAGGATGGTTTTTTCTGGTTCTATCCATTACCTCAAATGGATAATACTCAACTTCATATGGAAAAACAAAAAACCCAGGATAGCCAAAACAATCCTGTTACAATAAAGGAACTTCTGGAGGCATCACCATCTCTGACTTCAAGCTCTACTAATAGAGCTAAAAACAGCTTAGTATTGGCATAAAAACAGACATGTGGATAAGTGGAATAGAATTGAAGACCCTGATATTAATTCACATACCTATGAACACCTGATTTTTTACAAAAAAAAGGCAATATTGTACAATGGGGCGGGGGGGGGGGCGAGCATCTTTAACAAATGGTGCTGGCATAACTGGATGTTGACATGTAGAAGAACGCAAATAAATCCATATCTATCCCCATGCACAAAACTCAAGTCCAAATGGACCAAAGACTTCACCATAAACCCAGTTAGACTGAAGCTGATAGAAAAATAAAGTAGGAAGTATCCTTCAACACACAGGAGATCAGCACAGCCACTAAGACCAACAATTAATAAATGGGACCTCCTGAAACTGAGAAGCTTTTATAAGGCAAAGGACATGAACAATAAGACAAAACGGTAGCCTAAAGATGGGAAAAGATCTTCACCAGCCCCACATCTGACAGAGGGCTGATCTCCAAAATATATAAAGAACTCAAAATACTGGACACAAAAATACCAAATTATCCAATTTAAAAGTAGGTTACAGATCTAAACAGAGAATTCTCAACAGAAGAAACTCAAATGGCTAAAAGACACTTAAGGAATTGCTCAACATCCGTAGTCATCAGGGAAATGCAAATCAAAATGACTTTGAGATACCATCTTATGCCTGTCAGAATGGCTAAGATCAAAAACACTGATGACAGCATATGCTGGAAAGGATGCAGAGAAAGGGGAACACTCCTCACTGTTGGTGGGAGTGCAAACTTGTTCAGCCACTTTGGAAATCAGTATGGTAGGTTCTCAGAAAATTGGGGATCAATCTACCTTAAGACCCAGCAATACCACTCTTAGGCATATCCCCAAAGGATGCACAATCATACCATAAGGACATTTGCTCAACTATGCTCATAGCAGCATTTTTTTTTTAAATAGCCAGAACCTGGAAACAACCTAGATTCCCCTCAACTGAAGGATAGATAAAGAAAATGTGGAACATTTACACAATGGAGTACTACAGCGAGCGGTAAAAAAAAAAAAAATGGAATCTTGAAATTTGTGGGCCTTGGTTTTTCTATATGCAGAGTAGTAGCTGTCTGAGTTGTAGCGTTTCCCTAACTCTTTTGGCCTCAGTCTGTTCAGTCAGCAGTTTCAGCTACCTCTGTAAAGATGGAAGAGCAGATCATCACTTCCAACCACTCTACCCAGTTGGACACTTAGAATCACATAGTGATAAGGAAGTGAGCACTGGGGAGGAGAGTCATTTTTTTCCTGCCAGACCATCATTTCTGTCCTACGTTCTGAGTGTATTCTAATAAACATGCTTTGAGGGTCTTCCTTTCTTCCTGCCCCTCTCCTGTGCTTCCTTATGCAAATAGGAAGGGTCTACAGAAGGCCCTTCCTCTCCCATGTAGCATCCTTGGCCTACATTCAAATTAACAGTCAACTTTATCCCCTTTACCCCCAGAATCCCTGGACCTTGGATAGATGGGGAGAAGGACCGTGGAATCTGACATCCCACTAACTAAGCTGGTAGCTTCCTTCTACACCAGCTACCCGCTTAGTCTGCTACCCAAACTACATACCTCTCACTTCCCATGTTGCCATAAGGGGGAACGGGACAGGGAGGTAGATTTCAATATCAACATCTATTATTGTAAACCTGAAATGCAAAAGGAGAGGAGGAAAGGAGACAACAAAACACTGAGATGAGCCATCTGCATGGCTGGACTCTTTGAATTCGGAAGAGAAAGACCCGGTGGGAACAGTAGGCAATTACTCTACTGTTTTCTGACCTTCTCTCTCGTCAAGAGAAATATTCAGATCTGGCTGCTCTGAACACTGACCTTGGTTTTACCTGTCTATCATTATGCTACCAACACTGGAAATTTATGGCTGCCAGTGATGTCTAGGTGTTTCAAAACAAGAGTAAGCTGTAGACAGGGACTCTGTAAAGCCAAGACGGATAAACCATGCCCTCTCCCATATTGCTTTTCTGTCATGGGCTGGATTAGATGCAGAATCCTGCTGTCTGTCTCCATAGGACAGATCTTCCAATTCCAGCCTTCCCATTAGACCGATGCCTTTGATAACCTGTAACGATTTAATTGAACACCTTAATGTATTTAGTGGCACCTCATTGCTCTTTTTAACGCTTGCAAACATGAATATCTGAGCAACTTGGCCTTAATTTCATCGGTGTTTTTCAAACAATGGACAGTTATTTTTTTAAAGGTCTCTTATTTAGTAGCATTGTAATTAGTCTTCATTATCTTTCAGTCATGATAAATACTCATCTTAAAAACAGTGCTTGGTTTCAAGGGCTTTTTAATTTAAGTGACAAGTGTAATTTCGGTACAGTTTCTTTGAACTCAGCCAGCCCCTTCTGCTGTTAAAAGATTGTGTTTGGTGGGTGATTTCCCCCCAGTGACTTTCTTTTAATCTGAAAGACAAATATGTAAAATTCAGTCATTGTATCAAATAAGGAAAAAAGTGCATATGTCAAGTAATTTTACCACTGTACATATTTATATGTAGGATGGTGTCTTATTTCATACAGTCTTACCAAAATTTCATCATGCTGTTACCAAATTAAAATACACAAAGAAATAATTCCAGATTAGTTATGATGCACACTTTTATGGGAAGATGTACTCTACACAGAAAATAAACATGGTTTTTAAAAGACTGCTTCCTATATCCTGGAAGGGGATTGAACCCAAATTCTCACATGTGTTAGGCAAGTGCTGTATGTAGGCAGAGTTTTTCTGTGTCTCACACTTGCTGCCAAAAAAGCACACGGAAGCTTCTTATTAATTATAAATGCTTGACCAATAGCTCAGGCTTGTTACTAGTTAACTCTTACAACTTAGATTAACCCATTTATATTACTCTACATTCTGCCATATGGCATTACCACTCTTTCATCTTGCACCTACTATTTCTTCTCCTGTCTGGCTGGTGACTCCTCTGACTCCACCCTTCTTCTTCCCAGTGTCCTTTGTCTGCTTATCCCACCTGACTTTATCCTGTCCAAGTACTGGCCAGTCAGCTTCTTTAATAAACAAATCACAGAAACATACAGTCACACAGTGTAAAGGAATATTCTACTACAACTGTACCTGGCCCACACCTTCAGCCCCCCAAGTACACTTTCTAGTGCAAGTTAGAAGCCCTGGGTTTTTGTATTGCAGAGAACAGTAGGGCTGTTTTCCAGTGATAGCACTGTGTTACTGTCATGTCAAAGGCATCAGAAAGAAGACGTTACCCTGACCCTATCCCTAAATGAAGAGCTAAAGGCAATTAGTGGATGCTGGGCAGACGGAGTCGATGCACTCCAGTGAGGAGCCTGCTGATACATTACTCAACGCCAAGATCCAAAGGAGCACTACTTAGGGATCATTGAGGTACAGTCACCCCCTCAGGGGCATTAGGAGGGTGTGGCTCTTCCCATCCTCCCATCGTTCTGACTGGGGCAATCAGTTCACTTTGGGAATGAAGGACTGCCTTTATTCCTCTTGTCTTTCCGACCCCATTTTATTCCAGGCAGGGATAAAAAAAAAAAAAAGAAGACATCATGTTCTTCTTTCTTTCAACATACTCCCATTTGTAAGGTATAAGTTCTCCCCAGGAAAAACATCCCAAGAATATGGAAGACTGGTCACACTTCCCCAGGTTATTGACACCAAGGTTTCACCTCCAGAAAGGACACCAAGAAAACTGATGAACACACACACACACACACACACACACACACACACACACACACACACACACACACACATCATCATCATCATCATCAGAGACTACTTCTGGGAAAAGCAAGCCTCTGTGCCCTGCCCCCAGCACCAAGCACCGGGCAAGTGGTAAGGAAATGGGTCTCAAGGATAAACTCCATAGCTGTGCCAGAGGGAACTCACTTTATTTAGAGCATGGAGAACTTCATGCCCAAGGACATTGTCAAAAGCAGTGAACATCTTAGTGGGGAGCAATTAAGAAGCCACTCAAGGCCTTTTGGTGTATGCAGCAGAAAACAAAATAGCAGGTCAACCAGGGAGAGAGCCATGTTAAAGGAAAACAAGAAAGCTCCTAGGATCCCTATAACCCTGGCTGTGTGGGCTTTGTTGGCAGTGCTAGGCTGTATTCACAGAGGCAAACCAGAACACAGTGTGAGCAAACTTGTAAGCCTGTCTAAACCATGCACATGTGTCAGTCAGCATAGGGTGGAATGCTCCCTGGTATTAAGAGATTTATCACCAAAGTCTAAAGCATTAGCTATTCCTAGCTGGAGGCAACTTCTAGGAAAGAAAATGAAGACACAAACTCATGTGTGCCTGAAAGTTTGCAAACATGCTTAGGACTGTGCCTTCTCAGGGGTGATGGGAGGGGGAATGAAAATTCATCTTAGTAGTAAAAAGGGAAAATCCAAGCTAGTACTCCGCAACAAGATGTAGAGGAGAACAAGGAACTATTTAAACTGTGATAATGACCAGTAAGCCATGTATAACTCAAACTACAATGCATGCCCAGTGTGCTGACTAAGGATAAATTTCTAGATAGCCCAAACTACAAGCTAGGGATAAGCTGAGTTTGTGGAATACAGCAATAATCCTAGCACTTGGCCATTAGAGACAAGCAGATCATGAGTTTCAAAACAGCTTGTACTACATATCAAAACACTGGGTCAGAAAAAAGATAAGCCTATAAACAATAGGCTACCTACTAGGCATAGGGGATAGGCCTCTAGCCACTGAACCCACAAACTAAAAAGACAACACTATTGAGCTAGTAGAATAGATAAATGTGGAATGGATTTGCTACAATGTATTATGCAAAAAAGCTAAGCTTTCAACAAAAATTACAGGCATACAAAGAAACAGGGAAATATGACCCTGTGTTGGTTTGCTAGATATGCCATTACAAAGTGTCAGAGACTGAGTGGCTTAAAGAACAGAAATTGTTTCCTTAAAATCCTGGATAGTAGGGCTGAAGAGATGGTTCAGCCCTTAAAGGCTAGGTTCACCAATCAAAATGTCAAAGTTCCAGATACTATCATTCCAAGACCAAAATGCCAGCAGAACTGTTTCCTTAAGAAGCCTTTATGCTTATCTTGTTCACCTCCCTCAACCATCTTCTTGTGGTCTTCCTCTTGTGTCTTACTGGGCTAGAGACTAAGCCAAATCACCTCATGTTTATTTAGTTACCTCCTTAAAGATCCTGTCTACAGATACAGTTGCGTTCTGAGGTACTGAAAGTAAATACTTCAACACATAAGTTTTGGCCTGATGCAGTTCCACCTGTAGCAGACCCACTAGCAGAATAAATACCTGAAGGCAGGAGATGCCTTGTTTTTAAAGACAGACTCCCATGTAGCCCAGGCTTGCCTCTAACTGCCTTTATAGCCCAGGCTTGTTTAGAAGTCTTGATCTTTCTTCCTGCAGGGATTACAGGTGGATGGAAACATGTTCAGTTTTAGGTCATTCCTTTTCAAAGAGCCTAACTAGCTATTCTAGCAGACCAAGTCGTCAAAAGCAGTTACTATAAACATTTTCAGCTGAATTAATGGAGAAAACTTCTGAAGAGTAAGACAATGTCATTTTAAATGAAAAACAAACAAAAAAGACACACCTTTGTTTTTGAGCACATGACCAAACAGACAAATAGATTCAACAGGAAGTATGAGCTCCCAAAAGACAGAGAACTTCACAAAATAATCTGCAAGGATTATGTAGTCATTTAATAGTAAAAAGATGAGGAGAAATGAAGTATTTAGAGAAATGGGGGATATCATTTGTCATCCCTGAGAACACGTAGAGGAGTACCAGAAGACTGACAAGGAAGGAGAAAATGCTTAAGGACATAGTGAAAACCTCCTAAGTTTCATGACCTACATACATATCCAAGAAGTTCAGTTAGCTCCAAATAAGAAACGGAGAAATCCACCACTGGACACATTGTCAAAATGCTCAAAGACAAAGAGAAAACACCAATGGGAAAATGACTCATCCCTGCAGAGAGAACTTGAGAATATTAACAGCTGACCTTTCCTTAACAACCGAGGCCATGTGTGGGTGACACAGTGCCGAAAGTGGAAGGCATCAAACAAGAATCTAGTGAAATCCTGTCTGTGAAGAATGGAGGCAGAACAGGAAGATTCCCAGACTTTAAAAAGCTGTTTGTTGACCTGACTCATGGAAATCGTGAGCAACACAACTTCCGCTTGTGCCTCACCTCTTCTGATTGTGGAAGCTAAATAGGATTGAGCCTGGTTAGTGCCCAAATGGGAGAAATACTATGGGAGAAGGTTTTCATATGCAAAATCACAGCTCTAATCTTCATGGGGAATTAAAGGATACTGATAAAGGTATTTATGGAGATAAATTTCTAAAGACAGTATAGTTGAAACTGTTGAGAAATTGCATAAACATACCTATTGTATCATTGAGTTTGCAGCATTAATGATTAAAGAAGTGGACATTAATGGGGGAAGAATTAGGGAGGAGAAAGGCATGGGGATGATGTAGATAATATATAATGTTCCAAAAAATAAAATTAAGGGGGAAAATTGATAGATTTGACCTCTGGGCAGAGCATGGAGAGAAGCAAAGGTTTATTGGGGTAAGAAAACAGCACGAGGTGGTCATATGATTGCTTGTCACCACAGAAATGCCTACACTCACAACCGATGTGTCAGAAGGTTCAGTTGAAGTATTTCCTTTCTTCTCTGTATCTTGAAATACAGAAGATTTACAAAATGAGAGCCATAACAATGTAGCATAATACATATAGCTTCCATAGCAACCAAAGAGAGTTTCAGTTTCCATGACCAAACTCAGGAAAGAGGGGATGAGAGCGAGTGACAGGGACCCCTCCCTCATATGTCACTTTCTCAGCTTCCTTCATCTCCAACTTCCCAATGACGGCTTTGCTGATCCATAAGCATGATTGGGTCTTTAGAGGGTTGCTTGAGAAGTCCCTCCCTGATAACCCTGATGAAAACTTACAAAAAGATGTATTCGGCATGCTACAGTGTTTCCTTTACCCTTTCCATACATGTCCAATGTTTGAGGAACATAGGAAAATGATGTGGGGTGTCCTTCTGTATATGTTTCTCTTATTGGTTGATGAATAAAACACTGATTGGCCAGTAGCTAGGCAGGAAGTATAGGCAGGTCTACGAGATGAGGAGAATTCTGGGTAGAGACACAGAGAGAGGACGCCAGAGTAGCTGCCATGTAGCTACTGGGAAGATAGGATGCGCCAGGCATTCTCTGGTAAGATAAGGCCATGTAGAAATACATAGATTAATAGTTATGGGTTAATGATTAAGAAAGAGCTAGCCAGTAAGAAGCCTAAGCCATTGGCCAAACAGTTTCATAACTGTTTTGGTAGAAATCTCTGTGTGTTTGTTTGGGGCTGAAGGACGGTGGGACCTGGCCGGACAGAAACCTCCATCTTCAGTAAAACAAACATAGGTACCAAATGGAAGCCTTAACAAGTTAAAAAGAAGCAGAACAGTCAAATTACATGAATAAGCGAGATCAGGCGTCACTGCCCATGCCATTCCATGAACTAGTCCCCTTTGTTTTTAATAGCCCCACTGATAAATAATTCTCATTCCACAGAATCCTCCCATGCCCAGTGTGTGTGTGTATAATTCAATGTCTTTCCATTTGTTCATTCACTCAGCACCTTGCACCTATCACTGCAAGCTAAATTCCATCTCTCTGGCAACTAGCACTGAAACCCCTTTACTTATCATGGCGAAGCACAAGCCATGCTAATTCATGTAGGGCCCTGGGGAGCAAGCAAGCTGGAATGGTGGTGGAGCAAGAGGTGGATAGGGAGATGTGTGTTCTCCATAGGTCACTCGGGACGCCTGGGCTTGTGTTAGAAGGCACACGTCTTGGAAATGCTTTTCCCTAGTAAATTTAGCTTTTGGAAAATTCACTGTGTGGTTCCATTTAAGCCTAATGGGAGTGTCAGACCCCATAACAAGGCTGAATTGTGAATTACATTCTTTGCCATGGCAATCTCCCCATCCTTTCCAAAGGGAGACTGGGAGAGAATTCGAGCTCAGTGTGTGTGTTTGCTTCGGCAAAGAGGCAGTTGTAATCAAGTGGTGCTGTGTTTTAGCTAGGCAATTTTAAAACAAATACTTGATTTTAAAAGGTCTGTGTGGTTTTCTTTCATGTTCTTCTTTTGAAGTTTCAGAGACCAGAGTGTGCGTTGAGGGGAACTTGTGCAGTTTGCCTTAAAATAATTTGGATGTGACTAGAGTGTTCACTAGCAGCAAACAGCTACATCAAAACACTGGTGTCCATTCCTTTCTGGGAGTGGTAAACTCTGGATCTCAGTGCTGACCAGATTGGGATGATGTGACAGTAGCCAGAGCCAGCTTGTGTCTTTGCTTTTGCATCCCCACTTTGCTGTGGATATATCTGGAAAAATTTTCCAGGTGACTTGTTAAATATGTTCTTCTGGTCTTAAAAATCCCAGTAAATATCTGTTTTGAAATTGATCAATCAATCTCTCTGTCTCTCTGTTTCTGTCTCTCGCCCTCTCTCTCTCTCTCTCTCTCTCTCTCTCTCTCTCTCTCTCTCTCTCTCTCTCTCTCTATGTATGTATTTCTGTGTGTGTGTGTGTGTGTGTGTGTGTGTGTGTGTGTGTGTGTGTGTGTGTGTGTGTGTTGGCTGGGGGGAAAAGGTAGGTTTTGTTTGGAGTTCTATCTGTGTGTGAAGACAAGCAGGATTTTACCAGATGCATGACTTTTGGATCCTCTGTTCCCTCTGCCGGCTGAAGAGAAGTACTGCCAGCCCATGTCCTGGCTGGCAAACAGCTAGACAAAATGCAAAAGCAGTCTTTAAACTTTCTGAAGAAAAATGAAACTTCCTCTACTCAATCCTCTTCTTGTCCTCCTCCAGTAGAAGCCAGATGTGGAAAGGTAACACAGGCAGCGGTTGCAGATGTCATGGCAGATAGGGCAGTCATGGCCTCGGCAATAGACACCCAGGCAATGAGTGACAAGAGGGATAACTCCCAGGAGGCAGACTTGTCAGGGGATCTCAGGAGTGGATTTAAGAAAGGGGCTGGTAGGGGAGGAGGTGGGGTTGATAGGAGAAGGAAATTGAGGATGGAGAGCTGGAAATAATCGGAATTTATTGGGCACACTTATGAAATTGTCAGAGAACAAACTTCACTGGAAGGCAGGTGTGCTGCTGGCGTCTCCGGGCTTGTAGCTGAAGCAGCAGCTCTCACAGGCTGAGGCAAGAAAGAATGATGTCTCTCAAGAGCAAGTTCCTCTGCCTGGGAAGGTCTTCAGAGGGCCTGTCCCTAATGGGTCTCTCCTCTCTAATAAAACTCTTAGAGCCAAGCCCCGGCTGAGAGCTGGAGTCTGAAGACGTCTGGCTTCCTCTTCTGAAGAGAGCAGAGCCAGCTGGAAGCTGGATTGGTGAGAAGTCTGTGCACACTCATTTTTGTACAGTTGGGTGTGGAGTGTTTGTATGCTAATGAGTCACAAACTATGACCAACCAGGAGAGAACTGTCAAACATGGAGGGGAGAGGAGAGACCCAAGATGCCAAAAGTGTTCACAGCTCATTACCTTGGCTTCCATGGCAGAGGCAGATAATCGGTTGTCTAAAGGGTACTGCAGGATATTTTGTGCCAGGTAGTCTTGTGTGTTTCCAGTTACTGAAATCCATGATGTTTACCTATGACTGTCTGTCTCAGTGTTGTCCACTGACAGTCTCATTAGGGCAGTCCAGGCTTGTACGGTAGCTGCAACCTGTGTTTGGTTTCAACTGCGCTTGGGTCTTTTTAGACCCAGCCAGGTTTTTAAGCTTCATTCCCACCTAGTTTCTGGCTGCTGCTGTCATGACAGCTGGGGCCCCTTACATCATTATCAATATTATCACCAAGCAAACAACCATCTGCTGCTGCCTTGGAGGGGGTGGGGGAAGCTATACTTTAACTTTACAGCTTTTTTTCTTTAATGGCTTACAGCTTATGTTAGTTTTCTGTTGCAGTCACAAAATACCTGAGATGACCAGTATTTTTTAAAAGATATATTTTGGCTCACTGTTTCAGAGGTTTCTATCCATGGCCATTGCCTCCGTTGTTTCAGTACTATGATAGGCATCGAAATTGTGTTGTTTACTTTAAGACAGCCAGGAAATAAAATAGAGAAGAAAGCAAGCATCCCAATATTCCCATGAAAGTATCAGTGACTCAACTTCAACTCACCAGGCCCCATGTGCTAAATGTACCAGCACCTCCCAGTAGTGCCTCAGGCTGGTAAATGGCCTTCAGTCGACGCCTCACACTCAAGCCTGAAGATGTCTTCTGTTGCCAGGTGTGGTGGTAACACACACTGTACACTGTAAACATCAAATACACGCCCATCACCTCAAATATGTGTTCCTCCTCTTCCTGCTATCTTAGTGTTATGGTGGTTCCTTTTGTGGATGGTTAATGTAGAGGCAGGAGCAATGTCAGCCAACTCTAGTAGAATTGTAGTGGTGTCAGAACTGCCTTGAGAACCACAGAAAAATACTTGATACTCCTCTGTCTGGATCGGAAATTAGAGGATATTGGCTGAGTTGCGGGGACTGAGATCTTGTTGTTTTATCCTTATTTCTGGCATATGTTATCTTAAAATAGAATGTTTTAGAAAATTAATGTCAGAAAAATATTAGTATCTGAATACTTCAGAGATGTAAAGTATGTGGTGGAAATAAAGTATAAAAATAAATATTACTATTGGCATTTGAATAGATATGGCCCTCATAGAGTCATTTGTTTGACTGCTTTGCCAAGCAAGTGGTACTATTAGGAGGTGTGATCTTGTTTGAGTAACTGTGTCACTGTGGGGTGGGCTTTGAGGTCTCTATGCCCAAACTACACCCAGTATCACCATTCACTTCCTGATGCCTGCTTCTCAAGATGTAGAGCTCTCAGCTCCTTCTCCAGCACCATGTCTGCCTGCAGGCCACCATGTTCTGCCATGAAGATAATAGACTAAATCTCTGAAACTGTAAGCCAGCCCCAGTTGAATGTTTTCCTTTGTAAGAGTTGCTGAGGTCACAGTGACTCCTCACAGCAATAGAAACCCTAACTAAGACAACTATAGAAAGAACAATGAATCAACACCTGAATCCTGAAAACAACCCTTGAAATTCACAGATTCTCTGAGAGGCTGATCAAAGAGAAAGACTCAGGGCAAGCAAACGGTGTTAGAAATAAGGAAAGGGCAGCTATAGCCAAGGGACTCACTGCATAGGGACACTGGGCACACATTTGGATGCATACGTGTATCCATTCACTTTTAAAATAGATACCATACCAACTTGGCCAAGGAAAATGATTTTTCCAGTACGAGGTCTTACTATGTAGCCCTAACTAACCCATAATTTACTATGAAGACCAGGCTGGCGTTCAAACTGCGAGACCCTCCAGAGTGCTGGGGTAAAGGTGAACACTAACAACCATGCTCAGCCGGGAAAGAGAATCTAAAAGAACAGCAATTATAGAAATTATATCGTACAAAGTCTATCCCTAAAATAGATATAAGATGTGAATAAATTATGTGGTTTCAAATAAACATTTAACATAATTTAAACTCTAAAAATCTCAAGGTAATAAAAAAGACTAGAAATATCTATGACTAATTATAAAATGCTAGAAAATGAGATTCTCAACTAGATGAGAGAGATTAAATGAGAGTCAAGCTCACTTGTAAATGTGGACATACAATTCCTGGATAAATGTTTTAATTAAAATAAATAAATAAATAAAATACATAACTCTGAAGACTTAAACATGTGGAATAAGCATGCTGTATACTAACCATGTAAACCAGCTCAATTGAAATTATCCAGTAAAGCCACTGTCCATCTTAAAACAGAGGAAAATTCTGATTTATTCAGAAAAAAATTAATAAGATATAAAACTCATTACAGATTTTCAAAGCAGAAGCAAATGGCAGAGGGTGTTTTCTGTAGCCTGCTGTTAAAACAACGTCAATGCTGAGGAAATACCACTACAAGAACACGCCTTTGGCTATATGCTATGCAAGCTGTTTACTATGTTGTAGAGGCTCTTAAATATAAAATGTGTTGTGATGGAGAAGAGCAAGCTTTTATTATTTAGGATGATGGCATCATTCTTGTGGAACCAAAGGTGGACAGCAAACTCTTAGAATTAATAAAGATTTGATCAAGTTGCCCAGGAATAAAACCAATAGACAAACATGAATGGTTTTGCCAGAGGAGTGGCTGGAGCAACACGGTGGAGGCAGGAGTGACGTGTGAGTGAAGCCTCCACCATGAGGCTCCTCAATAAACACAAGAGTTGGATGAGCCCAGAAGAGCTGTAGAAGCGAGAAGAGGTGGAGGAGGAGGAGGAGGAGGAGGAGGAGGAGGAGGAGGAGGGAGGAGGAGGAGGAGGAGGAGGAGGAGGAGGAGGAGGAGGAGGAGGAGGAGGAGAAACTCAACACAGGTCCCTTCTCTGTGCTCACCGACAGTCAAGGACAGCACACCAGTGCTCGTTAACTGTCATGACAACAAGAAGCTACTGGGATTCGTGAAGGCCCTTGATGGGCACTGCAACATGATGCTGGAGAATAGGATGGAGATGTGGACTGGGGTCCCCGAGAGCAACAAGGGCAAGACGTCCAAGCCTGGCAACAAGGACCACTGGATGTAGGTTCTATGATGACAATTAGTTTCATTCCTTTTATCCTTGAATGGAGAAAGAACAAGGCAACCAACCTGTGGTATATGAAAAAACACCTTCATGTTTTTTCTAGAACATTGTTAGCATTGCCCACTTAGCTCTCACAGTGGGAAACAACTGGAAAGGGTCAGAGTCTGCAGTCTCTTTCTGGTGTTTAAGAGGTTTTTTGAGAGTGAATGATTGGCTGAAGTAGAAACTTCAGACTATATGGGTTAGCACGCTGACCTGTCCAGTGATTTCCTATTATTGCTGGCAAGGTTAGTATTTTCTGTATCTCAGTTTATTTTTGTTTAAAACTCAGCAAACAGTGACACCTCACAAACTTTGAAATGAAGTAAATTAGGTTAATGAGTTTAGAATAGTGCCTGGCACAAGGTCAACACAAAATGCTAGTTGATGCCCTTGTTATCATCGTTTTCTTAAGAAAATGGGGGAGGAAGAAGGGGAGGGAAGGGAAACTGGGATTGGTATCTAAAATGGAAAAAAAAATTTAAAAAAGAAAAAGAAGAAAAATGCTGGTAAGAAGTCAGCCAAGCTAAGGCCGGGCATTCATAAGTAAAAGAAAAAATAAAGAAATTTGTGAAAAAGAATCCCAAAACAAGAAGAGAGCATGGAGTACTTCAACAGATGATAAAGCCTGTCTCCGAAAGGACACTCCAGAGCACACAAGAAATATGTGTAGGCTTTTTAGACAAAATAGAAAAGGCGTGGTGTTTTATAGGCAGCAGTAAATTAATATGAATATAATATAAACTTCTCTACTTTCCTATGACTTAATTTGATTCTTTTCTAGATTGTATATTCTCCTTAAACCACTAAAGTAAAAGACCCAAATGTTTGTAGGTCAGTAATTGAAAAAAGATTAAAATTTAATTTTTAATTAATTTATTTTAATTTCATTTTATATTCCAACCACAGTTCTCCCTCCCACCCCTCCTCCTGCACCCCCTCACCTCCCCGACAAACTCAACCCCATCCACTCCTCCCAACTGGTAAGGACTCCCATGAGGTGTCAACAAAGTCTGGCACATTAAGTTGGGACAGAACCGAAAATTTAATTTTCTGCATGAAATCCATTCTATATATAAGGAAAAAGATTAAGAGTAGATGTATACAAACACATATGTCATGAAAATACCATACAAATGCCAAACAAAATAAACCTGAATTGGTTATATAGGCATCAGGTGACACAGACGTCATAATTAGCGTATCAACAGAAATAGATCAGGTCATGGGCCACAAAATAAACATTCACATATTTAATATATTTAAGAACATACCACATGGTATTAAATTATTTAAAAATTTAAAATAAATCCCTGAACATTTTTGAGTTAAGTAACTATGAACTGAAGTTCACAGAAACAAAAAAGGCCACATGAACATTAAAAAGTCCATGATTACAACTTCAAGACTAGAGAGTTAGATGTTCCAGACCCAAAGCTAAAATATATCTTGGGCTCTCTTCAATATCTCTAATTTCCACTTACAGTTCACCTTTTGTATCTAAGCTCTTTTCAAGTATCGGCTAATATCTTTGGAATGTGTTCTTGGTAGACCTCTAGCTTCCACCAACACAAAAGCTGCAAAGGTACTCATAACATCTCAGACCTATAACAGTGTCCTATGGCAGTGTCCCCTTGTTTTGCTTCAACCACCCCCCCAACGCTGCCACCCGTGTGGTGGGTAAATACCTTGGTTTATGAGTCTTTTTGTTTGTTTTATGACTATAAAATGTTCATTTGTCCAATTCCAAATGGAAAACCTGTTTGAGGCAGCCAAATGCCTGTTCCTTGGCCAGGGTCACTTACATTTGTCCCAGAGTAAAGAAACAAATAGACTTGAGCATTCTGTCATCTACACCTTTCAAATACACAAAAGCATAAATGATCTAATTTTACTGCCTCTACCCAGTTTAATGTTCATTCATGTCATCAAAACCTTAAGCTGACTTGATAGCAAGTCACTGTTCTATAGCTCTGAAGAGATACCATAACCAAGGCGACTCATACAAGAAAGCATTTAATTGGAGGCTGGCTCACAGTTTCAGAGGTTTAGTCCATTATCATCATGGCAGGGAGCATGGCAACAGGCCCCACAGTCATGGTACTGAATAAATAGTTGAGAGCTACATCCTAATCGAAGGTAAAGAGGAGGAGAAAAAACTGGGCCTAGCATGGGCTCTTAAAAACCTTAGAGCCAGCTGGGCAGTGGTGGTGCACACCATTAATCACAGCACTCAGGAGGCAAAGGCAGGTGGATCTCTGTGAGTTCAAGGCCAGCCTGATCTACAAAGTGAGTTCCAGAACACCAGAGCTGTAACAGACAAAAACAAGGCCTCACCTCCCAATCCTTCTCAAATAGTGCAGATTCCCTAATGACTAAGCATTCAAATATATGAGCTTTGGGGGGCCATTCTTATTCAAACCAACACAAATAGTCACTTCTAGAAGAGCTTCCCACTGGAAGCAGAACAGATTAATATAGAATCCTAACAAAAGCAGGAAAACGCCTCGAAAAGTTGAGGGGGGGTTGGTCAAAGGAAACTGTAGCAAAGCCCTTTCAGATGGTTAGACCAGACTAGGTATTACCTTGTGTAGTTGTCTCTGGAAAGCCATCCCTCTCTAGAGTGTAAAAATCCAATCTGTTCTCCTTAGCGGTAAGGACTGAAGTCAACTTGGGTGTGCTGACAGCAAGGCCAGGGATCTGAAAACCACATCATAGGCTTGTAGAGTTTGTAAGACAGACAGTGACAGTGGCAAGCTTTGGCTCTCAGATGGATAATTTCCATCACTAAATCCATTTCTAAAAATTACTGTCTGACAACTGCAGGTTTAGATCAGGTAAGAACTGGTAGTCTTATCCCAATGCCCATGTTCCTCTTGTGGTAAAAGATAGAGTTTGGCTGCAGAGCTGCTTATGATGTAAGCTGGGCTTCTGAATTAAACAAAGGAAACAGATTCTTCAATGAAGACAAAAGCCGCTAATTATCGCGGAAATGAATGGGAGGCTGATGCAAATAATCACCACCTCTGGAAATAATCACCCACATTCTTCTTTCTGTCTTGCTGACTTGTCTGTGTGGTAAATAATTAACTTCTTGATTTGCAAAGAGGCTGGCATTTGGGAAGATTTTTTTCAAATAGTATTGTCCTCCATTTTCATGATCTAGTTTACTTCTGTTACTCAGTAGCACAGAGAATGTGTACCTACCTTATTAATTTTCATATGGTATACAGAGAGCAGTATAGGTCAATCTGTGGGTGACCTGTGGGTGAAAAACACTCCTCATTCATAGTCTTATAGTTGGCAGTGTGTGGTATGCCCCACCATTAACCATCCTGAATTCACTTGATGTCTGCTTTTGGGGACAGGTCCTTGATTTAGAGTCAATTGTAAACAAGTTTTAGCTTACACCTATAATTTCAGAATTTAGGAGGTAGAGGCAAGAGCATCAGGAGTTTAGTGTCATCCTCTGCTCTATAGGGAGTTTCAGCCTTACCTGGACTACATGAAACCTGATCTCAGTCAGTCAAGGAAGGAGGGAAAGTAGTGAGCTGGAGTGAAGAAATAAACAGGAGTGGAGGGGAGAAAAAGAAGGGAAGGAGAGAGGGAGGGCAAAGGACTTTTCTTCTATTGTCCTGGCATCCCTGCATGAGTCCAAAAATATAACTAAAAAGGATGGATTGACAGGATGGAAGTAATGGGCGTGTATTATAGTCATAGATCTTATATGGCATGAAATCTCTATATGGAATGTTAGGCACAAAGAAATGGGCACTCTATATTTTATACTGTTTGATGATAAAATGGAAAGGTACAGAGAAGGTGTGATTGGGCAGGAGCTGCCAGGACGTAGGGCACTGAGAAGGGCAGTTGGTTCAGTCTCCTCTGCCTCTGTCTTCAGAGACAAGATGTTTCTTCCTCATAGGGTGGTATCTCAAGTGTGTCACCTGCCTGTTGTGCATCTGTGTCAGGTGACTCATGCTTAAACACTCAGGTCACAAGCCCATATCTGCAGCTATTGCCAGGGTATTTCTGAGACTGCCTCAAGAGTAAGTCTAAATTTTTAATAATAGAAAAGTTACTAAACAAAATGTGATATAGAATCAATTTTCTCTAAACTAAAACCTTAGAATAAATTAAAATCTAAAAAAAAAAAAAACCTTACAGTATTCAATTTTCTATCCCCGAATGCTCGATTCCCCGTGAACAGGAAATAGATCACTAGAAAAGGAGGTTTGCATAGACAGGGAAGGCCAGGTCCCATGTCTGTTGTGGTGATAAACCACGCTGACCAAAAGCGAGAGGAGAGGGAAAGTGCTTGGGGACACACACTGACACACACACACACACACACACACACACACACACACACATACACATTACACATACACACACATGCACACACATACACATACACACATATGAACACACACATACATATACACATACACATTACACATGCATACATACGCACATGCACATACATACACATACATACATATGAACACACCATACACATTACATATACACACATATGCACACACATGCATACATATGAACACACACATGCATACACACATACACATTACACATACACACACATGCACACACATACACATATATACATATGAACACACATGCACATTACACATACATACATATGAACACACACATGCATACACACACATACACATTACACATACACACGCTCATGCGCAGGCACACACCAAATAAATATAACAAATACTTAAAGATGGAGGTGTAGCTCCATGGTAGTACATTTGCCTCCAATGTCAGAGTCAGTGGCTTCCATCATTCACTCCAGAAAAAGACGTGTTTAAGTAACATTTGAAAGGATCTAGTATAGTGTTTGACACCCTGCACTCAATAAATTACAGTGTCTTTCCATGTTCCCAAACACATTTTCCCTCCATCTTAACAAAAGGGAGAAATTTTGTGTAATTCCTGTTATCATTCATCAGGTCTCATGAAGAGCCACTGTGTGGTGAGGTAAAATGGGATTTTAAATTAAGGCCAGATTCCCTCGAAGCCCATTTTACATAGGCAGAGCACTACAGTGTATCTATTTTCACTTACGAAGAGGAACTTATATCCTATTGCTCCCTTCTTTCAAATTCCTTGCAAAAAGAGGCCTACTGCCATAAAATGCTTATAATTCAACAAAATGGAATTCAAATTTTTCTTTAAAATTGGAAGCTACCTAGCAAAGGGAGATAAGAAATGGTTCCTAGGTAGCTCATATTACCAACTTTTTCTTGTTTCTGAGCGTAACAAAGAATTTGATGGACACACACTTTAGGGCTCTGATTCCAAGCGTCGCAGAAATGTCTCACGAGAGGTGCGCCTGCTAATGGCTTTGGAGCACTGCCCCAAAAGACCGCAAGACTCACTTAAGGCAGCTACAGAATCCTGGCTCTGTTTGGGGGTTCACTGAAGTCAGAGACTCTGGATGGGAACCAGAAATCCCATTGTTAGTAAGCCAAGGATTTCTACCTACAGTGAAGTTGCTTGTCCACACTCATGTAATGTCTTATCCTTGTGGGAACAGATGGCAGCTGAGGGGGTAGTGAGTTCCCACAAGTGCCAGGAATGGAACACAGCTTGCTTTTGCTACATTTTTTTCTCCCCCTTAAGAAGAAAGATCTGTTTCTCACCTACAGTTCTTCTACAAATGCATGGTTTCTTCCCCAACTGCCCAAGACTAACCCTGGATTTAGATAAAGTGACCCATAAAGAGGCAAAGAGGTCACTTCCTTGATGGGCATGGCAAGACCTTCACACTCATCCATACACACACACAGAGAGAGAGAGAGAGAGAGAGAGAGAGAGAGAGAGAGAGAGAGAGAGAGAGAGAGAGAGAGAGAGAGAGAGAGAGAGAGAGAGAGAGAGAGAGAGCTATGTATGGTAGCTCAAATCTATCCCATAAGATTTGTTTGCTTTGAATTTATGTGGGGAAATGACACTCCTATCATTCAGTTCTTAGGGTGAATCAAGGCTGAATCCAAAAGCTGAGGGTGAGTCAAGGCTGAATCCAGATGTTGAAGGTGAGTCAAGGCTGAATCCAGATGCTGAGTGTTAGTCAAGGCTCAATCCAGATGCTGAGTGTTAGCCAAGGCTCAATCCAGATGTTGAGGGTGAGTCAAGGCTCAATCCAGATGTTGAGGGTGAGTCAAGGCTCAATCCACATGCTGAGTGTGAGTCAAAGCTGAATCCAGATGCTGAGGGTCTTTAGTTTGTCAAACCACATTTATTTCCCTAAGCTTTCTGAACAAGAATTATTGTAGAACAGTCAGAGGTGCCTGCAGTGGTCCAAATGAGATGTCCCCATGAGTAATGAGCATCTAAATACTTGGTCCTTAGTTAATGGCTCTTTGCAGAGGATTGAAAGGTGTGGCCTTGACGGGGTAAGTGTGTCCCTGCAGATGGGCTTCCAGGATTCAACAGTCATGCACTATTTCTAATACACTCTGTTTCTTGATTGTGGCCCAACCTTTGAGCACTCAGCTTACAGATCCAGCGTCCTTGTCTGCTGCCCACTGTCCCCACCATTACGGACCCTAACACTCTGGAACTATAAGTCCAAGATAAATGATTTCTTCTGTAATTTGCTGTGGTCATGGAGTTTTCTCATGCTTTAATATATTTAGAAAAGTAGTTAACACATTGAAAAATATAATAATGGCCATAAAATTGAGAGCTGCAGTCTATTCCACATAGGACTAATCTGGGGATCTCTGTGTCCCCAATTAATAAACCTAGATATGTCTGTGTTACCTAAAAGGCCTTGATTTTCAAAGAAACATGAACTCTGTGTATACCCATCCATACTGCCCACCTCCCTCTTATGTCCTCCGTTCTTCCCCAAAAGAAATGCTGGGGACCAAGTATCCAGACTGTGAAGATATCTCTGGAACAGACAGCCTTGCTTTGTGAACCCCTTTGTGCCTGCTCTAACATCCATGTTCATACACCACTTTATGTACTGTTTCTTTTCATCTGAAGGAATTTTTTGAAGAGCTTATCCCATCCCATGTATAAAAGCATTCAGTGCCAGGTTCCTCATTTACTGTGTCCACTGATTGGGGGTTGCTCATGAGGAGCTTAAAAATATCAGTTTATGGGTCCATCCCTGGGTTTTAGAGTGGGATTAAAGGCTGATGGTTTGGGGGTTAGTCATCATCTTTTCTGGTGGTACTGAAATCAGGCCTTATGCGTGCCAGGCAAACAGTCTCCTACTGAGCTGCACCCCAGGTCCTCAGTTCTTACTTCCATGTATCTTACTTTCACTCTTACTCCTTTCTCCTTCTGTTTATTCTCTCTGCCCTCCAGCCCCACCTATCCTTTCTCCTGCCTTGCTATTGGCCATTCAGCTCTTTATTAGACCAACCAGGTGTTTTTGATAGGCAAAGAAGCACAGCTTCACAGAGTTAAACAAAGGCAACATACAAGAACACAACACATATTTGCATCATTAAACAAATATTCCACAGCATAAAACAAATGTAACACATCTTAAAATAATATTCTGCAACATATGTCAGTTTAATTTTAATAACTCTTTAGAATGATACATAAATAAGGTAGTTTTGAGACCATCGTTACTCTGCCAAGCCTCTGAAGTTTTAATGATGGTGGGGGGGAGTGATAACCTTGGGTGTGACTCTCAGGGATGTCATTAACCTCCTTTGAAACAGGGTCACTCATTGGCCTAGAGCAAACCAGTTAGGTTCAACTAGCTGGCCTGTACAGCCTAGATCTCCTCCTCACTCTGTTTCCCCAGAGCTTACTAGTACAAATCATTTCATGGGACATTTTTATGTAGGTTCTAGGTATCAAACTCAGGCCCTCATGTTTGAAAGGCAAGTGTTTTACTGACAGAGCTACCTCTCTATCCCTGAAGCTCTACTAGTGTATCTCCCTCCCTGGAAAATAATTTGGTTTGTTAGGAAGCATGTGTCTAGTTTTCTTTCTTGTGACTATGAAAAAGATCTCTGACTAAATAACCTGTGGGAGGAGAGAAAGAGCTCTATTTTGGTATACAGTTCCAGGTCACAGTTCATAGTTATAGGGAAAGCAAGGCAGCTGGAACTTGAAGCAGCTAGTCAAATTCACAGTCAAAAGCAGAGAGAGGCCATCAGACCCCTCCCCTCAGAGCTCAGGGAACCCCATGAAGAGGACGCAGAGGAGTAGGAGAGACGGGACGAAGGACAACAGAAGAGTAAGGCCCACTAAAACAACTGAACAAAGTTCATAGGCATTCATTTACAGAGACTGAAACAGCAAACACAAGGCCTGTGGGGGACTGCACCAGGTCCTCTGTGTAGACACTATAGCATTCAGTAAAATGGTTTGATGAGACTCCTGGATGTTTGGATGAGTGGAGCTCTGATTCTTGTGCCTTCTCTTTTGTTTTTCTGTGGGTTTGCCTTGTCCAATTTCAGTGGGGTTGTTTTTGCTTTATCTTATTTTATTTCATTACATTTGGGTGCTCTCTCTCTCTCAGTAGCCTGTCCTTTCTAATGAGAGTGGCTATGGAGAGGAAGGGTGGTTGGGAGGAGTAGAGAGGGGGGAAGCTGCATTCAGATTATATTGTATGAGAAAAGAATCTATGTTTAATAAAAGGGAAAAAGTATATTTTAAAGAAGAGCAGAGAGGGAAGGCATTCATGTTTACTGCTGTTGAGACAGTTTTCTCTAGTTTAATACTGTTCAGGACCCAGATCCAGGGAATGGAGCCACCTACAACAGGCAAGTCTTTCCACCACAATGATCAGACTCAAGTTTCCCGTCGACTGACCAACAGGCCAGTTTGCTGTTGTGGACTGAGTGTGGACTGAGTGTGATTCTAGGCCGTGTCAGGGTCACAGCTAAAAGTCACTATCTACACACACAGTAGCATCCAGCTTCTTAGGGACTGAGAAAAAAAAAACTATCTAACCTCAAAAACACCATGACACTCCTGAGCACTGAGCCTTTTGACCTCCATGTCTGGACCGTATTCCACGGCCAGTTTCAGCAGGGCCACTCTGTACGCATGCCCTGTTTAAACTCCTGTTATGTAGAGTGGTCCTCCATATGATTCAGAGCTTGTAAGTACCAAATGCTTTCTGTTCCAGAGCCTAAAGATTATCTAATAGTAAGTATAAATTTACATGGGGGCTGTAGGACTTACGTATTTTTACCTGGGAGTGTTGTTAAGATTTAGGAAGCCCAATATGACAAGGGAATGATTTCAAACATGACTGTTCTCTACATAGACTATTTCAAACTCTGTCTCTCTCTGTCTCTCTGTCTCTGTCTCTCTCTCTGTCTGTCTCTCTCTATCTCTCTCTCTGTCTCTCTGTCTCGTCTCTCTCTGTCTCGTCTCTCTCTGTCTCTCTCTGTGTGTCTCTCTGTCTCTCTCCCTGTCTCTTACTTGCTTGCCCCTCTTTCTGTGTGTATATGTGTGTCATGTGTATGTCACATGTGTATGTCACACGTACACACATGAGAAAGAGGGAGGTAGGGGAGAAAGAGAGCACAGTGGATATTTAATTCTTATGCAATTCCACCCCCTTAATATACTTAGGTTAATTGTGCTTTCTGATGACAAACTACTATGGATAAAAATCTGACCTTTTAACCAGGACTGCTGTGTAGCAGGAGGTGGAGCTAATCTCTTCAAGTATTAATGCAATTAATTCTTGCTGGAAGTCTCCCAAGCAAAGTGGCCACTGCCCTCCCCTCTCATGGGGTTTACCCATTTGCAGGAGACAAGCATGAGTCACATCACTGATCATGTCGAACTCTGTGGAGAAGGAAACAGTGGGGTGGGTGCCAAAATGAAAATACAGGCTGAGTAATAGGCTCCAGACAAAGGATACAAACCCTTTGTTTTCCAAAAGATGGGTTCTCATGCATTAGGGTTTTCTTCTGGATTTTTCACTACTTCATTGCCTTCTTCATCTCTACAAAGAATGGACATGTTTTGAGTGCCTTGGTAAATACAGATTTTTATTGTGTCTTTGTTACAGCTCCGTTCTACCAAGCTTATGCCACATTCAAGTGAATTTACCAATTACCATGAGCTCTTTTCCTCTACACATACATGTTTTTAATAAAATAAAATACAAGGTGTGCTCTAAGGAGACCATTAAAAATGACATATTTCCAGAGAAGTACAGTTAGCTGCCAATGAAAAACACAAAAGTCCTGTGCTGTATTCGTTTTGAGGAGATGCTAGAGGCAAGAGGGCTGTCTGTAGGATGGTGAGAGAGAGGACAGCCTTCTCAGAAAGCAGAGAAAGAGAATCCAGTATGCACTGGGGGCGTAGCCGAGGGGCAGAGGCAGAGATGCAAGTTTTCGAGCTCAAAGTAACCCCAGAGCTTTGGTAGGTTTCATGACTGACAAAAATCTCCATTGTGAGACTAAGAACAAAAGATTCTGATTAAGATAACAACTTCCATTCTTTAAATAAGCAGCATGTGTCCTATACAGCAGGATAAACTCAAGTCACCTTAAACACAGCTGAAGAATGCACAGCTCTCCCATGAGTCACCATGCTTGACAGTCTCAGAAGTGAAATACTAAAGTTGTCTCACACCCTGCCATTATTAATGCATACATTTCAGAAAGTTAAATAGCATTTCATGCTTTTTGTTTTCCAGAAGAAAGAGGCTAGACAAAACAGGCTGTGTCTACAGTTTGCTCAGTGAGGTTTTTCTCATCCATTCTTCTGTATTTCAAGAACGGTGTGCTTAAACTAAATGGGGCCCAGCCTCGCTTTCCTTCCCAAAGTGCAGCCATAAGAAAGGACAGGTGGATTGAAATCATTAAGCATTGACAATCTCATGCATTTTCTATTATAGCTGGTTGAGGGTCTTTCATCTTACTGTGTTTTGTAAGAAGAAAGAGAGAATATTTTTCACTTGCTTCTCAACTATTTCTTTTTTACAGTAAAGAGGGTAAGCCTCATCATATGCCAGAGAACTGGAGCTAGCAATCGCTGTTAAAGTGTTTAGAGATTTTCCTGCTATTACTCACCAACACCATATGGTTTTAAAACAAGAAATCCAATCTGGAGAAACTATCGTAATCATTTTTATTTTATTATTATTATTATTATTATTATCATTATCATTATTATTATTATTATTATTATTATTATTATTATTATTATTATTATTTTAACATAATGGCACTAAGAAGGCTGTTTAATGTCAAGTTGATGTCCTACAAAGTCAACAAAAAGTGCATTTCCACTGGTAAATTCTGGTCATCCTCAAATGAAAAGGTTCCAGTCATTTCGTTGTCAAGAAAACTAATGATGCTATAGCTTTGACCTTCAAAAGGTTAGATTAATAGAAAACACGAAACTGAGCATTAAAAAAAAGTTCCTTTAGGAGTGACTGGGAATGTTAACCTTAAGGTTTGCGCCATGTGTGTCAGGCATGAATTCATCCAGGTATTCAGCAAACACTTTCTGAAAGCTGACTGTGTGCAGAATGAAGCTGTCTTTGTGCCACAGTGGAGATGTGGACTTACGGCTAGCTACAGGACAAGACGGTAAAAGGGATGTGATGATACAGACAGCTCTTACCTGAGAGTGTCAGAAAGCTGAGCATTGAAGTTGTTGGCTTAGGGATGACGGGCATTGGTTTGGTGACGGTACGTTAGTTGTCATGTACCACTTTGAGTGAAATGCCTTGTGAAATTCCTTTGGATTTAGTATTATGTCAGCAGTTAAACTTTGCCTCCACCATGTACGGTTTAACCATTTCCTAACTTTTAGCAGTTGATTTGGCTTCCAGGATCAAGACCAACAGTAAAATGACTTCCTGAAGGTCATGCAGAGGCCTGGCCATCCTGAGCACCAGTAGCAGATTTGTTTCCGATAGACTGTCCCTCCTCTTTCTTCTCAATAGTGAAGACAGCCATTTCCATCGAAATATAAGTCAGGAAACCTTGCTATGCCCTTTGGAGCCTTGACCACATGCCCACATAAAGTGTTAGAGGCAGAGAGTCTTGAAATATTGTACTCATCCAATAATCTGGAAAAATATGGGATCCTTGCCCAGAGATGAAGATGAGCTCACCTCTGGTATTCCAACCATATCTACCACAGTGGTGGTGCATGCCTTTAATCCCAGCACTTGGGAGGCAGAGACAAGCCAGTCTCTGTGAGCTTGTGGCCAGCTGGTCTACAGAGTGAGTTTCAGGACATCAAAGCCACATAGTAAAACCCTGTCTCACAAAACCAAAAAATAAACTAAAGAATCTCTTTGCTTAGGTATTCTGTTTCTCAAAGAAGGGTCACTTCAAACTAACTCCACATTGAGACATTTTGGTGAGGACTTTTAGATGAGATTGTATCTCTTTGGTCCCTCCATTATCCTCAGAGAGAATCTATATATCTGTGTGTGTGTCCCTGTGTGTGGCTGTGTGTATCTCTGTCTGTGTGTCTGTGCATGTCTATCTGTGTCTTTGTGTGTCTGTTTGTTTGTCTCTGTGTGTATGTCTGTGTGTGTCTGTGTCTGTGTCTGTGTCTGTGTGTGTGTCTGTGTCTGTGTCTGTGTGTGCCTCTGTTGTGTGTGTCTATGTTTGTCTGTCTCTGGGTGTGTGTGTGTGTGTGTGTGTGTGTGTGTGTGTGTGTGTGTGTGCCTGTGTGTGTGTGTGTGTGTGTGTGTGTGTATCTGTGTGTGTATGTGTGTGTGTGCCTGTGTGTGTCTGTGTCTGTGTCTGTGTCTGTGTGTGTGTCTGTGTCTGTGTCTGTGTCTGTGAGTGCCTCTGTTGTGTGTGTCTATGTTTGTCTGTCTCTGGGTGTGTGTGTGTGTGTGTGTGTGTGTGTGTGTGTGTGTGTGTGTGCATCTGTGTGTGTATGTGTGTGTGTGCCTGTGTGTGTCTGTGTCTGTGTCTGTGTGTGTGTCTGTGTCTGTGTCTGTGTCTGTGAGTGCCTCTGTTGTGTGTGTCTATGTTTGTCTGTCTCTGGGTGTGTGTGTGTGCCTGTGTGTGTGTGCCTGTGTGTGTGTGCCTGTGTGTGTGTGTGTGTGTGTGTGTGTGTGTGCCTGTGTGTGTGTGTGTGTGTGCATCTGTGTGTGTATGTGTGTGTGTATGTATATGTGTGTGTCTGTGTCTGTGTCTGTGTACACTCCACTGAGTATATGTAGAGGTCAAAGGACAACCTGGAGAGTCAATTCTCTACGTCCATCTCATTGAAACACACTGGGTCTTGTTGCTTCTGCCATGGTACATACTCCAGTATAGCTGGCCAGTAAACAGACAACACAGCATCTGACTTTACACATAAATTCCACAAGCAGAACTCAACTCATGAGATTTCCGTAGAAGCACTTTTACCT
This sequence comes from Cricetulus griseus, assembly GCF_003668045.3. Taxonomy (NCBI): domain Eukaryota; kingdom Metazoa; phylum Chordata; class Mammalia; order Rodentia; family Cricetidae; genus Cricetulus; species Cricetulus griseus. Next base: position 458,868,892 of record NC_048595.1, read on the forward strand.
GCTGAGCCTTCGCTCCAGTAGGAACTTGTAATTTCATTTTCCTCTTACATAAATACTAGTGTCTTTGGTGTGTAGATAGTTTTTGTTTGCCTGCTCACTCGCTTGCTTGCTTCTTTTCACCTTAAATCTGCTTTATATCAGAAATTGAGGTTTCCCAAACACTGGCCTGCTTTATTATTTAAATTTTATGGCAGATAAAAAGGCTCCCTCTGATGCATTAGTGCATCAGAGTACAGGTTGAGGAGCAGAGCCTAGGGTTGGGGTTGTTTGTCACCAAGTTCATCTGACCTCCTTGTCCTTGAACCATCTTCATCTTTGATATCTGTCCATTGCCATGTCACATTTTTCCAGAATAGGAAGCTACAGTTATGGGGAGCTAAGACACTTGTCTTTGGTGACCATTCTCAACAGGGGATATAGATTTTGTACAGAAACACTCTTACTCCAGGGCCCAAATTTAGATTCCAGCACCTACAACTCTGTGGTTACCTGCAGTTGACTTTGAATTCTCTGGCTCTGGCATCTTCATCTAACAAATCAAAATATAATAGTAAAACCTCTCTCATAAGGCTATTGAGTTAGATGAGGTAACTTTTACCTATAATTCTGAGCAGTAGAAGCAGCTATAAAAATAAAAGGGGTGGTGGTGCTGACAATAAAAATGACTGTGATTTATAATACTTCGATTAACACAGAAAGTGATAAGGGAAAAAGACACCTGGAGAAAATGTGTCACCACTCCCAACTGTTGTTATTTCGATACAAACAGTCAAGGTCTCCTTAGAATCCTTGCAAGGCTATATGGGAGTCAAAGCTTGCCTCTTCACTGCACAATGCTAAATGTGCAGACAGCCGCCATATCATCACTTGGTTTTCAGTATCCACTGTTCTGGCCTGTGCGCTACAGATGACAAAACATGTGTCCTCAGTCTTGACAAGACAGCTTCATGAACCAGCAGGCAATTAAAACTGCAGTATACACACATGAGCACATTCTTTGTATCCTGTGTAAAGGAACTCTTTTCAGTGGAGGAAGCCATTTTCCTTCCAGCTGATTTCTTCTGCAGTGCAGTTGTGGGGGCTGTGATAGGCACCACGAGAATGGGGATTTAGAACTGCCCAACTTGAAATTCTCCCTGACAGGGAACCTGTGAGAAAGGTCGTCATGATAGTTCTCAAAGGAGGAGGCTGCTATTGCCTCCCTCTCTTCTCTCTTAAAACAGTTCACACAGCCAGAGCCATCCTTCTTCAGGCTAAGGATGATGTCAAAACAATCTTGTTGCATTAGGGTTTCAGCGCGCGCGCACGCGCGCTCGCGGCACCGCCACTGTATGTTGTGGAAGAGTAGAATGTAGAATGGGGGGACATTTCCGGGGGCAGCAATGCCCTCAGATGTGGTGGCAGCAGCAGCATTTTCCTGCTGTGACAGGGACTGGATGACACACACGTCTTTGGATCGCTGAGAGTTAACACTGCACCCAAAGAACTGAGATTTGCCTAGTTGTTCTTAAAAATCATTAGAAGGCGGCTGGGTGCTGGTGGCGCACGCCTTTAATCCCAGCACTCAGGCGGCAGAAGCAGGCGGGTCTCTGTGAGTTCCAGGCCAGCCTGGTCTACAAAGCTACACAAACCCTGTCTCCATAAAAACAAAAAGAAAAACAAAAAAAATCATTAAAGGGTATTATGAAACATTTGAAGTAGAAAATTAGCAATTGACTATGAGATATTTAAATAATTACAAGGTATATAATTTTGATGTTCAATCTGTTGACTCCTTCTGAGATGATAGCTATGTTAGTATTTTCTAAAAAAAAAAAAAAAAAAAAAAACTCAAATAACACCATGGGTTGTTTAGTGATTTTGCTTTTTCAATAAGCATTTGAGTGTGTGTGTGTGTGTGTGTGTGTGTTTAATCTGTAACTCAAAGATTTCATAATAGAACATTTCAAATATTTGAATTTAAGGTTACAAATTGTGCATAACAGCAAAAATAAACATCTAGATTTGGAAAAATAATTACTGAATTGTTCAAATCACATTTGCCACAGATAGTAGTGCACACCTTTAATCTCAGCACTTGGGAGGCAGAAGCAGGTGGATCTTTCTGAGTTTAAGGCCAGCCTGGTCTACAGAGTGAGTTTCAGTTTCATTGCAGCCACAGCTGCATTGTGAGACCCTCTGTCAAAAAATTTTTAAAAAGCCTCTCACATTACTGTAAGTTAGTAGGGGCCTAAAGGCGGATCTCTCTTGAATGGAGAGGAGAAGTGGTACAACCCCATAGTCATTCCCAGTCTGGTGTGCAGCTAATTTCTGGTGATTCATTTCCCTTTTTTTCTCATTTTATGAGGCAGGATTCCACTGTGTAGTCGCTTTCCACAATTCATTTCCATTTTACCAGCGCTCTTCTCATGATTGTATTCTTAGGTGATGCACCAGCTTTAATTTAGACTCTATGAGGAAGCCTAGAATGTTCTGCAAAGTGGTGTCATTTGCATCCAAAGAAATGTCATTAGGAGTGATATCTCACATTGTGATGTCCAGCCACTGCCGTTCCCTCCTCTGTGTGTGTGTGTGTGTGTGTGTGCGTGAGTGTGTGTGTGCATGTGTGTCTGTGTGTGTGCATGTGTGTCTGTGTGTGTGTGTGAGTGTGTGTGTGTGTGCATGTGTGTCTGTGTGTGTGTGTGAGTGTGTGTGTGTGCATGTGTGTCTGTGTCTGTGTGTGTGAGTGTGTGTGTGTGTGCATGTGTGTCTGTGTGTGTGAGTGTGTGTGCATGTGTGTCTGTGTGTGTGAGTGTGTGTGTGTGCATGTGTGTCTGTGTATGTGTGAGTGTGTGTGAATGTGTGTGTGCATGTGTGTCTGTGTGTGTGTGTGCATGTGTGTCTGTGTGTGTGAGTGTGTGAGTGTGTGTGTGTATGTGTGTCTGTGTGTGAGTGTGTGTGTGCATGTGTGTCTGTGTGTGTGAGTGTGTGAGTGTGTGTGTGTATGTGTGTCTGTGTGTGAGTGTGTGTGTGAGTGTGTGAATGTGTGTGTGTGTGTGCATGTGTGTCTGTGTGTGTGTGTGAGTGTGTGTGTGCATGTGTGTCTGTGTCTGTGTGTGTGAGTGTGTGTGTGTGTGCATGTGTGTCTGTGTGTGTGAGTGTGTGTGTGTGCATGTGTGTCTGTGTATGTGTGAGTGTGTGTGAATGTGTGTGTGCATGTGTGTCTGTGTGTGTGTGCATGTGTGTCTGTGTGTGAGTGTGTGAGTGTGTGTGTGTATGTGTGTCTGTGTGTGAGTGTGTGTGTGCATGTGTGTCTGTGTGTGTGAGTGTGTGAGTGTGTGTGTGTATGTGTGTCTGTGTGTGAGTGTGTGTGTGAGTGTGTGAATGTGTGTGTGTGAGTGTGTGTGTGTGTGTGTGTGAGTGTGTGTCTGTGTGTGTGTCTGTGTGTGTGTCTGTCTGTCTGTCTGTCTGTCTGTCTGTCTGTCTTTGCTGCCATTGCCTCCTGCTCTTTAAAAACCTAGATTGTTTGTTGCTCGCTGTGAAACCTATATTTTCATTTTTTCCTGATTACTATAAACTTTGGAAAAAATGAAAACTACTCCATAGCTATCATATAATTTTCTGGAAGTGTTATTATACAAAACATTCATCTCTACAAGTAGTTTTAGTGTAAATTCTCTGCACCTAGGTTCCCCAAAGTAGGTACCCCCCTTCCAGAGATTGATTTGTTATGAATAGATGGTTTGCAAGAAGGGACAGCAAAAGCCTGACATTTAGCTGCAAAAGAAATAAGGTAGAAAACACAGAATTAAGCTTTTAAAAACACAGCTTTGAATCAAAAGCAATAGATGCTAATGTTCTGAAATATTAGACCTATAAGTTATGATTTGCAGGAAACTCACTGGCAAGGTCACCCAACTAGGAGCCTCTGAGAAGCAATGAAAAGATAAATTGATCAGCATTGACAAAACATGTTCATCTATCCATAGTGCAGAGTTCTCAGCATACCTGGAAAAGACATGTGATTTGCCTCAGTTCTCCGAGTATTCACGACATACTTTTTAGGTAATTAGTGTGAACCAAGCGTGTTGTTCTCCACGTACTGCTGATATCTTTGAGATAAAATGCCTTTACTGTGGAAGGGATCGTGTTCTAGTTCCTAAGCACAATTGGGAGTGCTGTCTGCCAGGTGATGTCTATGGTCTCACTGCAATCAAATGTAAATATCACCAGTGCTGGAAAGGCATCGGAGGCCATGCATGAAATGCAAAACTAAGCCTGACTCCAGACCTCCCATTCTTATGCCACGTACCTCCTCTGTGTTCAGTGCTGCTAAAAAAACAAGTAGTATGACAAGCTGGCAAGGACCTCACTTCCTCTCGTCTTTGCTTTTTTTCCCCATGCACAACTGAAATGGTCAGATAGCCTCTAGGGTCCTTGTCAGTTCTCTGGATGTTTCCTGTTTGTTGTTGTTTTGTATATGCACAGCAGATGGTGCTATAGAGCAAGAACCAGCCAGCCTAGCTCCTTCCCTGCAGGCCATGACTGCATAAAACAATAATTCTTTTTCATTCATGTTATTGTTACACAGTCTCTACAAAATTCTTCATGGTAATTTGAACTGTAAAGACTAGCATCGCAGTCATTAGCGTCTGCAGTTGAATATCATGTATCAATATCTCTAAATAATCTCATGATATTGTTACTATTTTGAATCTGAAAATCAGAAGATTAAAATCCTGATTTAAGGCTTATACAGGGTCTGTAGAGATGGCTCAGCAATTAAGGTTATGACACTGTTTTTGCAGAGGACCCAAGTGCAGTCCCAGCATCCGTGACAGTTGGCTTACAACCAGCTACAATTCCAGCTCCAGGGACATCTGGTGCTTCTGACCGCATTGGCACCTGGACTCATGTGCATATATGCCACACATGACATGTATACATACACAAAAATGAAATAAATATGCAAAAATATATGTAAACATACGTGTAAATGCATAGCATTGGTATAGTATATGTCAGACATGTAATACACATAAATACATGCCACAATATATAATTTAAAATGTCTGCCCAAACACAAAAGTATCTTTGACTAATTCATTATTTATTGAGCATCTACCAATTGAGAAACTTTTATAAGCCTACAGGAACAAACAAGTAATCCTGCCTTCTTGTAGCCCATATTCCATGAAGAAGGCAATGATTCAATAAGAAAGAATTTTCATATACATATAATTTTCATAGTGTGTCAGATAGTAAACATAAATAACATGGATATAAGTATGCTGTTGTGGAAAGAACATATATGTGTGTAGGTACTGCATGATACTATAATCTAATTAAAACAAACATCAATTATGGAAAAACATGAGGTAGAATCTGGGCGATAACAGAAAACTTCTATACAATATCACATTGAGAGGAACAAAATGTTGAAATGCCCATGATAAACTGTAAGAGCCCAGGGAGAGTTTTATGTCCTTGTGGATATTCCAGATGGGAGAAACTGTTTAAGAAAGAACTAGATTTGAAAATGAATTTTAAAAAAAAAAATCCTTCCTTTTCTGAAATAGTGTTTTGGATAAATAAGAGCCATCCATCTGTACTACACAATATTGTCTTAACCAATCAGATATAAATTCTTCCACTTGTTTCTTCTTGAAACATAGAGCTCTTCCTGAACAGTAAAGGCAAAACACAACCCCTCACAGGCTGTAGCAAATGCCAGCGTTGGATACCAGCAGGTCAGTGGATGGCACACTGCTTTGGTGACATTGCTGTACCATCCATGCCTGGCTGCTTCCTCACCCCCACCACCAGCCCTTTAAATCCTACCCTGGAGAATTCTGCTCTTGTGGTTTCATGTGCTACCTAGAGACTTCTGTTCAGATACCACAGTTGTCCATACTGTATAAACTCATTTCCTGTTGTTTAGTTGATTTATACTGAATGTTCCCAAAGAAACACACACACACACACACACACACACACACACACACACACACACACACACACACACACTACAAATAGTTCTAAAACACATGACAGCCATAGACCTCTTGGATCTTCTGCTGGCAGGAGAGTAGCTGTCTGGGGACCATCTGTTGGTCAATCTGGTTCTACCCCCATGTTTATGTCAAGTTATATGCTCATCATGTGATGTTTTTAACCAGTCACTAAACATATCAGAAGTACAAAGACAAGCACATCCAGGAAACTGGAGGGTCATCTTCAAAAGACTGTGGCATGTGGACCATTTGTCAGAATTCCCAGCCTGCCTTGCAGCCAGAGGCTCCTTCTCCTTTCACGTCCTTCTCCTGTGAATTGAGGCACATATATTCTATATGCCCTTTCTACCTTCCTGTGTGTCCTTCCCACTAATCTCTTTCATGTTTAATCTCATCCTCAGCATCTGCTCCACTGAAGAATTGAATTAACAAATCACATGAATATAGGTCTACCTTTAATATGAAAACAATCAGCCTTCTCTTTCCCTCTTCGTTTTCATCAATCTTTGATTAGCACTGAATCAGTCCCTGGCAGCAGGAATGATAATGATGCACCCAACTGCATATCTCAACTTTCTTACTTACAACAATATAATTAAGACTTGTGTTTTTATGATGAGCCATTATTCTCCTCATCTGGTAGCCCCGCCTATACTTCCTGCCTGGCTACTGAGCAATCAGTGTTTATTCGTCAACCAATAAGAGAAATATATATTCAGAAGGACATCCCCCATCATTCTGTGCTTAGGAAAATTAAATAATTATGAAGAGAGGGACTTGGGAGATACCACCATCAGTATCACCTGCGTTCTCGTTTGCTTTGTACCACGGGGATAAAACATCCTGATGAAAAGTGTTTGCTTTAGCTAACAGTCTCAGGGGAGAGTCAATCATGATGGGGAGGTGATGGGGGAGGTCCTTCTGTGTGTGTGTTTGTCTTATTGGTTGATAATTAAAGCACTGTTGGCCAATAGGGAAGCAAGTTAGGCAGCACTAGGAGAGAAGGAGGATTCTGGGAAATTCAGGAAAGGGGAGAGTCGCCATGTGATCCCAGGAAGAGAGGCCACATAAGCCTGGCATCCTCAGTAAGATAAAATATATCTTATAAAATATATAGATTTGTAGTTATGGTTGATAATTAAGACTGACCTAGCAAATAAGAAATCCTAGTCATTGGCCAATATAAGACTCTGTGTGTTACTTGGGGTCCTAAAGAGACAGCAGAACCCTGGAGGTAAGAGTTATGATTACAGGGAGGCATGGCAACAGGTGGCCAGATGAGGAAGCTGAGAGATCACGTCTTAAAATGCACACACACACACACACACACACACACACACACACACACACACACACACACACACATAACTTCTTGGGCATATACAATGCCCTTGCCTTAACATAGTCAAGAAGTTCTAAAATTTCTTTGAAATATGGAATCCACATAAAAATTCAAAATCCCATATTCAACTTTTATTTTAGTTTTGTGATGTTAAACATCAGACTTTACAAAATTCACTATAGAAACAAGGTAAATGGAAGACATAAAGAAGAACAGCAATTTTTTACTAGGCTTAAGAAATGAAGCTTATTTGAAGAAATAAAACTGAAATCAGTAAACTTAGCCAAAAAAGCAAATGACATATGAGAACAAATTCTGATGAGCCTAACTGAAGACAACAGATGACAAAAGAATGAGCTATCTCCCTCGTGTGATGGGAAGGAAAATGCCATGGTGAAACTTGAGTTGTGCATCAAAGTCACTAAGTGTTCTTTGAAAAATGTTCTGTGAGCTCCCTGCTGTCTTGTGAGGGTTTAGAAAAGATCTCACATCTTTCAAAAAAACAGGCGGTTTCCTGTCCCCCAACTCCCTTCTTATGCTCATAGATTATGGCAGTAAATGTTTAATGGACAATAAATAAACACTACAGAGATCTATGCTTGTTTTTCTCCATTTCTCCGGAGCAGGTGCCATGCCAGGCTGTCTGATAAGCATAAATCTACTTTTCAAAAACAGACATCAATATCAAGAAGTGCCATTACTAAAACTTCTAGAAACTCTGTGTTTCCCTGAAGTGCTTATAAAGTGCATAGAATCTCATCGTGTTAATACCAAGGCTTGTTTTTTCCTTCTAATAACTAAACTTACACTAATTGCATGAAACTTGACTTCTTTTCCACAAAATAAAAATAGAACCTACTTTGCATGAACCTTACAGCTAGGTTCTGAATGTGGAATAGCATCTATGAATAACAGTACCTGTATATTATAAAACTCATAAAACCTAAAGAGTTGTGCACATATTCTTATAGTATTAACTTACTTTACATAGTTCATAAAAAAGAAAATTGGAAATATTAGCTTTTTTATGGCCATAGATGCAGAGACATAGGTGAAGACAGATTGTACAGGAACTACACAGGACCACCTTCTCGGGCAGATGTGGGCAGAGCTATTGTATTTCATTGTGTTTGCATATCTATATCTCTCTTCTTACAGAACATAGAGTAGACTACCTTAGGGCACATTGTGTATCTAGTACTAAACTAAAGGTAAATAAAGAACAAATGAATGGAAAGGGTAGAGAGATGGATGGACAGATGGACAGATGGACAGACATAGGGAATCCCTTTATGATCGTTTATATTGAATGCTGACTTGACAGGATCTAGAATAATCTGGGAGGTAAATCTCTGAACACATCTGATAGTGTTTTCATTTCATTTCAGTTGAGGTAGGAAGACCCATTGTAAATGTGAACAGAAATATTCATCCCATGGACTGGGTTCCTGAACGGAATAAAAAGATGAAAACACGCTAAACACCACCATTCATCTCTCTGCTAACCAACCATAAACTCAATGTGACCATCTTCCTTGTGCCTTTAACACCATGACTGCTTCATCATGGTGGACTGTACCCCAGACTGTGATCCAAAATAAAAGGTTCCTTCCTTAGGTTGCTTCTGTCAGGCATTTTTATCGTGTCAGTGAAAAACTAATATGCTTCTCATGAACAGTTTTTACCACTGTCTACAAAACTATCAAAACCAAGTCCTAGTCCTTATCAAAGGAGACCCTGAACAGTGTTCAGGGTCGGTACTCACTGGGCATTCCACATCTAAGGAGTCTTACCGCAGATTGAATGCTGAAGATTTGTACATTTAAGAACAAAACAAGGCCTTGGACTTAGCAAAAGATAAACTCACACAGAGAACCAGAGCAGATGCCCCAACTCCCAGAAGAAGGGCTCATCAGCCCCTCAGAAATAGAATGTCCTAAGGTGATGGAGACATGGTCCTGACCTAGTGTATTAAAACCTAGTGGGAATCCAGGTTTGGAGCATAGTTTTGAGGACAAGGATGCAGTGAGACGCTGCACTGACAGGAAGCTCAGAAGAACAGAGATTTTATCATGGCAACCAGTCGAGGTGGCTCAGCTGGATGGGAGCATGAGAAGAGTGGCCATCTACCCCCAGTTAGGATGGACTCCATTAGGCTAGAAATCGTGGTAAATGCTGTCTTTGTCTGCTACCTCTCTCTACTGACAGTGCCTTGAGAATGAGTCATCAACCTCTCAATAACTGCTGACACTGACAGGCAAAATTGTTTTCCTGCCCTTCACTGGAAGGCAGGACTGACCCAGCAGAAACCACAAGTCAATTGGGAGCATTCCCTGTCTTCTTTGGTTCCATATACACTCTAAGACTTATACAACTGTCAAAGAAATGGAGAAAAGAAATCTCAAACCTGCCTGAAGTCTGGCTTCAATTATTATAATTCATGAGTGAGTGGGCATAGTTTGACAGACAGGCCCATCAGGGTAGATCCCACTTCTGACTGAAAAAAGATCTGGCAAACCGCATGCACCATGCTTCGTCATGTTGTGAGAAACTCCGAGTCATTTGGAATCAATATGGTATAAGAAAAGTATAAAAGGCAAAATCTGAATTTCATTACCTTGAAATGTCAAGAATAGGTTCTGATGGCTTAGATCGCTGTTTTGATTCTTCATCTTAAATCTCAGTGATTATATTTCTTCCAGAATCAGTGAATTTCTTGAAAGTGGCCAAATAAAAAGTGTTTACACTCTCTGTGGATGATGAAGCTCACACTTGTACATTTTATTAGTTCCCAGCATCTATTCAGATGTGCACAGGATACTAACGAGAAGTCTTCTTCTGACTTAAGTAAGAAGGTTCTAGGGATTGAACCCGGGACCTGTCTAATAATAAAGACGTGTTCTATCACTGAGCTACATCCCAGCTACATCCCCTTGTTTTAGTTGTTTGGTTTTGGTTATTTGGGGTTTTGTTTGGTTCCTGTTTTAAACAGGGTAATCTCTATATAGCTCAGGCTGGTCTTGAACTTGCTACGTAGCTCACAGTGGCCCAGAACTATGAATATTCCTCCTAGGTTCAAGGAGCATAATTGTGTGCTTCCACATGCAGCTAAATGGAAGCCTCTGTCCCTTACCAAACATCAGCAATGAAACAGAAGAACCACTTCATAGTCAGTAAGCAGATGTATGCAGTGCCAAAACCCCACCATCAGTGAGGTTGAACATGCTTGGCCAAGGGTTTCTCTTCAAGCAATGCATAGCTTCCGACACTGGAAGACATGAGCTGAAAGGGACAGCATTGATAGTCACCAGCCAGTGGCTCTTAAGACATTGAGGCATCTGTCCCAAGCCAAAAGCTCCTGAATCTCAAAGTTGCTTATTTGTTTGTTTGTTGAGGCAGGGTTTCTCTGTGTAGCCCTGGCTGTCCTGGAATTTACTCTATAGACCAGGCTAGCCTCAAACTCACAGAGCTCCACCTGCCTTAGCCTCCCAAGTGCTGGGATTAAAGGCGTACAAAACTCCTAGGCTGTGTTAATAAAATTACCCTTGAATCAGAGGGCAGAGCCTGTGACTAATTGACAGGAATTAATCATAGAGAAAACAGAGGAGCCCGAGATATGGATACAGATTCGGGAGCTTTTTGGTTTGGAACAGAAGGAGAGATGCTCATTCACTGGGTTTCCAGACAAAAAGGAAGGCCAGGTGGTTGTTTCTCAGCTTCTCTGATCTAGCAGGTTTTCACCTCAATATCTGACTCCTGAGTCTTTATTCGTAAATAGAACAACTTAGATAAAAACAAAAACAAAAACAAAAAAACCTACCATTTTTCTGAGAGGCCACAAACACCATTTAGAAGGATCTGGTTTACTCTTGAGTGACAGCCACTGTGAATATCCCCAAACTAGCATTAGGTGAAGTACTTGGAATGAAAACTCACACTTTCAGAAACATTGTATAGCAGATTGAATCTTGAGTGACCCACCATAGGCCAGTGTGCTGAAAGCTTGGCCTAAGTATGAGTCTGTTGAGAGAATGTGGAAACAAGGAGAGGGGACTGACTGGGAAGTCTTAAGTCATTGGATTGTGTCGTCAGTGGAGATGGTGGGACATGGGCCCTTTCTCTCTCTCTTGCTTCTTGGCTATCAGGCAAACAGATGTGTTCCACTCTATACTACCACCGTCAACAGTGGAACAGTGTTGACTCTTCATTTCTAAAACAGTGGGACTGTCAGTCATAGACAGTAATCTCCAAAACTGTGAGTCAAAATAGCATTTTCATCTTTAGAACTTGATTGTGCCTGGTGTTTTTATTGTAGTGGTTAAAAAGTTAAGTACACATGCTTACCATATTATTTGTTCTTTGTGTTTTCCCATTGTTTTTTGTAAAAAAAAAAAAAGTATATTGTATTCTGATTAATTTTTAAAGGGTTCTACGTTGTCAGAGAAATGTGCACTTCTTACCTTTTACTTCCTTCTCTATATTTCTGTCCCTTTGGCCAATGTGCTGCTAAATGTCTTGGTTATTAAACTTTAATTTCCTATTTGCGATACTGAGAGTGGAAGTTGTACACTGTCAAATTGTATTTAGCACTAACTTTAAATGCTTTTTCAGTGCACAGTGAGGACATTTACCCATCTCATTATCCATTGCTGAAAGAGAGCATTCCTGTATTTTATCCAATTTACCAACTTAGTACTCACTAGCACGAGGCATCTCAGTCAGCTCTTCCTTCCCTCTTCTTCCTCTTACCTCTCAGTTTTCTACCCAGTTTGGCCAGCCCTGTTTCACCATCATCCTTGAAGAGAAAAACAAAGCACTTGTGTGGGTGTTACAAATCAGACCAGTGGTTCATGAAAGCTTGCTTGACGTGGCTACTTTGGCTCATTCAATGAAGCTGGGAATGCAAAAGTGTAATCAATGAAATGTATCTATCCTTCAAAGACAAGACTCAGAGATGAAAGCGGAGAATGGAATATAAGCTACATCTAAATCCATTATCATTTTGAAATCTTTACAGGAATATTCTCTCCCTGGGCACCCAGACAGTACTAAATACAGTCTTGGTTGCTGGAGACGTTTTAATATAACCACCTGCTACTGTTCATCAGAATACAGAAAGCGATTTGCCCAGAAACCATGGGATTGGTTACTGAGCTGACTCATTTGCTTCTGCCCTGACAAATTCCTGTTTTAATGTCAGACATTTGATGATTAATTTCAGATTTGTCATCTTCTGTAATTGCATAAAGTTCACCAAGGCTGTCTATGCAAATGTACTTCATTAATTAGATTCAATTGTATTCCCTGTGCTGAGTATAGAGATTATATTTACAATAAATATTTACAGTAGAAATTAAGTACGTATAAATATTGCTACAGGATTGAAACTCCTGCAGAGGTCTACCCTTCCCTCTGCTTCCAGAGTCAAGAGAAAAATTGATTTGGGATGAGTAGAGAAATAAAGAGTTCAGTCAGTGGAGAATAAGAGTATTATATTTTTGTCTCAAATGTCTTCAGATAATATAAATGAATTTTTTAGAGGAGAGAAATTATCCTATGTTCTGCCATTCATTCTAAATCATATGCAGTATTGAAGTTTTCTAGATTTATAGCTAACGAGATGATCGTGGGGGAAATTTGGGGTGCTTTAATACATAAATTGTTTAAAGAAACATTAAAGTTGTCGACTTTGCTGCAAACCCATAATTCATATTAGTTTTCTATCAAAGAATAACAGTTTGTCACAACTATCACATCTTGACTGTGGTATCTTGAAGGCATGGGTGTAATGATTTCACTAGACCCAAGATAAATGGGTGTTTTATGGGGGAACAACTTACATAGAACAATAAAGAACCGCAGCAGCATTTTCTTTGCCTTTCCAATGAGAGAGAGGGGGAGGGAGGAAAAAGAGAGAGGAAGAAGAGAGAGAGAGAGAGAGAGAGAGAGAGAGAGAGAGAGAGAGAGAGAGAGCAACCACCCCTCACACTTTCCTCTTTTGGCTTTCTCCCCAACTGAAGCCACACCCAAAGCGGTGTGGCCACTATTACAGGTTCATAGGCAAGGTGCCACTACAGTATCTACCTCCCATGGGGCAGGTGCCCAGGCAGGTGTGGTCAGTTAGCACAGGGCTGTGATCAAGGTATCCACTCACCTGGGCTCACCTGTATGCCTTCATACTCTGAAGTTCATTTTCTTTCCAGATGTCCACCAGGGTTTACCCCCCTTCTTTGGAGGTGATGCCATCTGTCTTTGAAGCCAATCACCCCAACCTCTACTTCTCCTTTTCTCTTCTGACTTTTAAAATACATCCTCTTCTGCCAGAGGGGATTATGCTGGCTTCGAGTCACTTCTCTGGGAACTTCAAATGCTCATTTCTTCATAGCAGTCCCTGCATCGGTGTCTGACTCAATAATCAATTGCTGAATGCCCAGAGCCATCCCCAACCCCTCTCTTCCATAGCATCTCATAACACAACCCCCGAGGCAGTCTTGACCAGAAACAAATAGAATGATGGAGAATTTTAGCCTTGCTGGGGAAAACTTTACAAAACCTTAGAGTGCTGGCAAATATCATAAAACACAGTGCTTGAAGAAATGTAGAACACTGTAAAGATTTTATGAAAACCCGGGCTTGAGGTCAGTTGTGTTTTATGGGGGTGAAAAGGAGATTATAACTGCCATTAGCCAAGATATTTGGCACATTGGATTTTTTTTTTTTGCAAACCTTCCAAATTACTATCATTTTACATTATGAAACTCACCAACCCAAAACTGTCCAACCTACAATTGTGGAGAGAATGGCAAACCTAAAAAGCATGTCTGTTGTACGTCGATTATAGAGATCCAAGAGACATGCCCTTGGGAGGAATGTGGCTCTCTTCATTTCTGAGACCTAGTGGAAGGAAAGAAGTATTTTTCCATAACAATGTTTCTGCCATTCCACACTTACACCCCTGGCCATCATTAATTCAATTTGGGATTTTCAGTATTTGTCTTTATTATTGATACAGCTTTATATGCTCTTTAATGTGTTAAGTGGTTTTGTTGTTGTTGTTTTCACATATGCTAGGCAAGCTCCAATAGTGAGCTGAATTCCCAACTCCCCAAAATTATTTTTAAATCCCTAGCAGATACAAAAAGCAATTGGTCAGCATTCTTTGTAAAAAAAAAAAAAAAAAAAAAAAAAAAAAAAGTAGGGATTTTCTTTTCTTTTCTTTTCTTTTCAATACTCCTCAACAGTAGAACTGATACCCTGTCCATTCATTACTCATGGTGGGATTTTTTTTAAAAAAAGGAAAGCTGCAATGCTGTAGAAATGAAAGAAACATCAAGGTGCTGCCCCTTGTACTTTAATTCTGTTTTTGTCATGTAAACTATGATAACCTGAAAATCGTTTTTGGAGGGGAACATCAATATTTAGGATAATTTTAAGTTATAAGTGATTCAATCACAAGAAAATGCTGCTTAGGATGTACACGTTCTGTGAGGATGTGATGGTACCATGTGAGAAGGATGCTTAGTCTTACAACCCTGTCCTTGTAACTGTAGCCAGAACAGGCACCCATGTCCTACGCATATTAATCATCTCCGTAAGGTGTTCTTCTGGCTGCTATGATGCACGAATTGTATGCCTTCTTGATTAACTCTGCAATACCAATAATGGATGAGTGTCACGTGAAGGGAAGAAAGAAAAATACTTCCAAGTGGAGTCATTTGACCAAGAGTGAGCCCAGTTTTGAATTCTTCCCCTGACTTTACCTCCAGAAAGAAAAATCCTTAAATCATAACTGATTGTTTGATACACGGCTGCAGTCTGTAAATCTCCACAGAGGGAACAAATGGGATGAGCATTCCTGGTATCAACTTGACAAGCTCAGGATTCTCCTGCAAAAGTGTTTAGAGTGCCTGTGAGGGACGCAGGCGGTGGTGAGGAAGCTCCTGAGAGATGCCCTGTTGCTTTCTAAGGGGTCCAGAGAACAAATACTCATGTTTTAAAAAAGGAAACCTCAATTGACTCCAAATATTTGGGAAAGAGCCATTGCAGAAAATCTCTGGATAAAAGGAAAAAAAAATATGTAGGTTTTATGTTTCTGTTTATCATGTGAAGATTCGATCTCTCCATCTTAAATGTGGAAAATACACTTAAATGTTCTCCATGATTTCTCCCAGTGGCTGATCTTCAGATCCTCGGTGCTTTTGCACCGACTGATTTTCATACCCCCTCCCTACACACATCTGCTTTTCATAGATACTTGCATTGACAGCCAGCTGTTTTCTTTCTAATATAACTTCATATCGAGGACTTGGTTTGTACTGTAGTATTTCATCTTCTTAATCAAAATGTTTGAGACACTGTGATAGTGCCAGATGTGGTGTCATGTACCAGATGTCTCAGCACTTAGGTGGGGCAGAGGCAGAAAGATTGGAAGTTCAAGGACAGCCTTGTCTCAGGCATCTCTGGATCCCACTAAAAATAGGCATAGAATTTTCAAATAGAACTACTACTGTGAGAGGTGTCTGACCTACTCTTCGGTAAGTGAGAAGTAAATAACTCATTTTGGCTTTTGCCAAATGCCCTATCTATGGTGTCAAAGAAGCGGGTGTATGAATTGTAAACACTGAGCCATTGTCACCAAAATTAGAGTGTGGGACTTCTTAGATGGTGCAGAACCAAGTGTGGCATTTTGGAACGAAAGGGGCTGTGGCAGACTAGGATTGAGTTGGAAAGAGCTTATGATTCCCAGTTAAAACACGACAGAGTCAATTCCTTAGCCAAAAACCATTAGCATCCAATACAATGTCAAGTGAGTAGGTGTCTGGGTGTCAGCCTGAAAGCTCTTTAAGTGTGGCATAAGTGGCAATTTCCTGGTGTTCCGAGCTTCAACAGATTTATTTCTGGAACACTCAGAAAGCCTGAACCTATGGAAGTGAAAGTATATTGTCTCCCTTCACTTAAAATCTTATCTTCAGAGGAGTAAATAGATGATCGGCTTTTGAGTCTGCATCCCAGCAGGCAGTTGTAAATTTTTTTTTCTGTCCACAGATCTGTAAAATGTGTAACATTCCTCAGAACACAGCCATTGATTTTCATTCCTTTATTTATTGCCACATCCATATTTCTAATACTAAGTCCAATGCAATATAACCTGGGGCTTGGTGAGCATTCTTTTCTCTGTGGTTGTGAAGTGTTTTTGTTTTTTGTTTTTTTATCCAAGGACTGACTGAGAGAGGTAAGAAGAAATGTGTACAGGTAGCAGAAATAATCTTCTTCCATTTGCATTCCGTAAATCATAGGTACAATATTGAGTGCAGATTATTGAGTTCTATTAGGTGTTTCTGCAGGATCACCAAGGGTGGGTGACACAGGCGATGAAGAGAAAAGTCATCGTGAAGAATGAGTACCGTTTACAGATAATGTTAGACTCCATGAAATGCTGCTACTGGAGAACACATGGAATGGCCATGTGGATGACAATAGGAACAGTATAGTTGGAAATAACTGGAGGTGGAGAGGGACCAGAAAATGCTGATCAGTGGGAACAAAGTTGCAGTTAGTCAAGAAAGAGAAGCCCTTGTGTGTGAGCACATGGTCAAGCACCATACTTGGTAATGAAGCACTGTGGGCTTCAGAAGGCTAGCAGAAAGGATTTTGAGCATTTTGTTGTAAAGATGATAAATGGTTGAGGAGGTGTGTTTAATATAATTTAAGCGTTATGTAATATATATGTGTTGAAGCATTGCCTATTGGTGAACTCACTAATACATAAAAGTTCCATGTTTTGTGAATCAGTTAAAAATTTAATTTACATCATAAAAACTAAATAGTTAACTTCATAGGATTTACTATACGGGCTTTTTCTCACTTGAAGAAATAATGGAACCAAGTCAGTCTTTGAAGAGGGAAGGTCTGTGTTGGCTCAAGCTTGGGGAACTCTCAACCCATGAAGACTTGGCCTTGCTTCTCTGGGCCTGAGGCCACACGGTACAGACAGTGAGAGTGCATGCCAGGCACCTGTTCATAGAAGCCAGGAATTTATACAGAGGAGAAAGAAGGATCAAGCAGCACCGTCTTCCATGAAGACCTCTGATGCTCCGGCATCTTTCTGCTTGTTCACACCTCTACAGATGGCTCCACCTTCCAGTTGGGCTGGAGCGCACCCCTCCAGTACATGGAACTTTAGAAAATATCCCAGACTCATACAAAAGGCCTCATACAAAAAACTGCAGCCCTCATACAAAAGGCCATACTGAAACAATCGCAGGTAAGGTCTGCACCCATTGAAACATGCAGTGTTCCTTCCCTGTGACTTTAATCTTAAGTTATGAAGGCTGTTTCTAATGGGTAAATTTATGCTTCTAAGGATTCTTCAAGTCATGTTCACCTACGGAAGCACAAAGGATGCCACATTTCATAGATTCCTACTAAAATCTAACACAAATAGCAAAAAAATTTCTTCAAGCGGGTACTTTGATTTCTAAGTGGCTTGTTTCCTGGCAGAATGGCAAACATGCACCTGCTTCTGTATGTGACTCAGCCCAGGTATGAAATATCTCTATGAATGGTTGCTGCTTAATGCCTCTCTTTTGGAGCTTTACAGACTGACTCAACATTTTATTTAAGGTCGGGATGCCTTGGCTGCCTTCAAACACAAAGTGTTGTGGTTCAAACCACTCAACTTCTTTTTTTGTTCTCCAGCTCATAGGACTGTTGTGCTTGCTATGGATGTATGCTGCCCTGTCCTCCATTATTAACAAGGAGCCCTTTAAGACATCAGTGGTCAGACTAGAAAAAGAAAATGGCAGATGGGTAGAATAACGTCGAGGAAAAGTCAATCAAGTCTTTGGATTAAGTGGTATATCTTGAATCTTCAACAGGGCTCAAATGTTGCATACTTTAACATCCCTTTGTTTGTGAATGATACAGCTGCTCCCCTGAAGATCTGGAGAGAAAAAACAAATCTCTCTTGAATGACAGAATGAAGCTACCAGCCATCATCGTCCATCTGAGTTATCTTTGGTAAACTATCGCTTACACACCATGATCAATGCTTTGTTCTAGTAATTTATCCCTTATAATATTTAATTTCAAAGCTGTGAAAATGCAGAAAATGAGTCATTTTATTATTGCTCATAATAAAGTCTTTAGACAACATCGCATATTTTGCATGGTTACAGCTACCACATGTGGCTTTGTATATGTGAATAATTTAATATTATTTCATCCAATTTTTTCTGAGTTGCTCTGTAGTCTTTGTAGTGATCACTTTAAAGGAAGCAGCACTTTCTAGTCAGCAAATTACTTCACAATTTCCTTAATGAGTCAGGATGCTGCTCCCAGTTCCCACCTACTCTAAAAACTCCAAGGGGTGTCTACAGCCCATTAAATTGTCACTGCTTTCAGACAGTTTCCTCACAGCCTCGTCCTCCTTTGAAACTCACTGTTGTAAATTTCTTTTATATAACTTGCTGGAAAATACCCTTCAAAAGACCCCAAAACCTTTGAGATTTTTATAAGTGGTTCTTTGACAAATCCTGTTTTGGGTTTCCTACCTAGCTTTTGAAGAGGCCTCTTCAGCTCCCTACTGATCAAGAAAGGACTTGGGTGGGGCAGACCATGTGCCCAGTGGGTACACACATACATGGATTTTCATAAGTAGGTCACCATTGTAAGTAAAATGTGGTTTCATTGAAGGTATGGCCACCAGTGCTGTCAGTGGTTTGAAAGAAATGTATTTGCAACATGTATGATATTTGGCATCTGGAAGAAAACTGGCTTTTTCTAAAGATCAACCAGCTACATTTTTGCTTTGTTTTGTTTTTAACCAGACAATTTTGTTCAGCAATTACAACAGAAACAATTAACTGATGAATCCATTTATTGCTGAATGTTACAAGGTAGTCCCTCCCATCCTCCTAGGGGACACATTTCAATATGTCAACAGAAACCTGAAACCATAGAGTGTGCTGCATGCATATGCTTTTCTCCTGTGTATGCATACCTAAGAAAAAGCTTAATTTGCTAATTAGGCACAAAATAGATGCACAACAATAATAACAGAGTGTTTACAACACCATGCAGTACTCAAATTTATTTAAAACATGAGCTTTCAAGATTTATTTTTATTATATTTGTATATGTGTGTCTGTGTGTGCATGTCCCTAGAGATTAGAAGAGGGCATCGACACCCTGAGTTCAAGTTACAGGCAATTGTGAACCATGTGGCTGTTATGAACCCAACTTAAGTTCTCGGGGGAAAAACAGACAGTGCTTTTAATTGCTGAACCATCTTGCCAGCACTACTTGTGCAGGGATTTTTTTTCCCTGGAATTATCTATTATGTGTGTTTGGACTGTAGTTGCCTGCAGGTGACTGAAAATCTAGATGAGAAGGACCCTGTTCTGATACCTCCACACTCATAGAGAAATCAAATATATGTCCAGTTTTAGTGACAGTGATGTTACACAAATACTCATCAAAAGTCTATAATTTGTCCTGATTCTACCACTAGGGACACAATTTTTTTTTAAACTTCAGATTTAAAAAAAAAAAAGAAAGAAAAACTAAAGTCTTGTTTTCATAGAGTTTACATTCCAGTATGAGGGACAAAAGAAGAAATCATGTAAAATTGCTTTAAAGTGGAGAATGTTAGAGTGGTGTTTGCTACAGAGAAGAAACTGAGTAAAGAAAGTCAGAGTGAGGAGGTGGAGAGGGGCAGCAAATTTAAACAGGACCTCCAAGATGATGGCAAATGAGGAAAGAACTTCCATAAGGCAAAGCTGTATATACTCAAGCCAAGGGTGGGATCGATGGCAAGTACCAAGAACTGGACATTGATGGTCCACCTCTCCTATGAGAAGGAGCACTGAAATTTGTTCAGCAATAATACGGTCACTAAAAACAGAAGATAGGAACCTCCTCATATTCTTGACATAGCATTTCCTAATATCTCTCTCTCTCTCTCTCTCTCTCTCTCTCTCTCTCTCTCTCTCTCTCTCTCTCTCCCCTCTTTCCCTGGAATGAACATATAGTTCTGAGATGGGACATTTATTGACCATCTTAGACCCTTAATTGACCTGTAATATGATTTTCAACAATTTAGAAATGTTTTTCTGATACATCTTGGAGGCCATTCTACTTAGTCTGACCAGAGTGTGACCATGTCTACATGTGTGAATGGCAGAGGTCAATAGCAGCCATCTTAACATCCCTCTTCTCTGTGTGTGAATGGAGGCAGGGTCACAGCCTCAAGAATCCAGCGTGCTTTGGCTTCAAGCTGACAGCTACCATAAGCCTGTCAAGAGCAAGCAATATTTTGACATTTGGATTCAATCCCTTTAAGTAAAGCCAGATTATGATCTAATTATCCTATGACTACCTGAGTTTGGCAGTTTTAGAGATGAGACAGCTCTTGGTATAGCAAGAAATTGTTTCAAATCAAAATAACCATTTTCTAAAAATACTTCCAATGATTCACTTGGCATTTTTAAATGTCAATTTGTAGTATCCCTTGGTAGTCATGTAAAATATTCAGGAAATGTCACATACATATATGGCTTGAATTATTTTCATAAATGTTGTAATTATCAGCAGGAAACAGAACTCAGATAGAAAAACATCAACCTTAGAAAGTAGAGGTTTAGTCCAACTTGTGGCACACACCTGTAATCCCAGGACTTGGGAGATAGAGGTGGGAGACCAGGAGTTCAAGGTCAGTTTCAGCTGGAGACTGATTTAGAGAGAGGAAGCTTTGGGGGTTGTAGGAACCTGGCTTTGTGGGGCTTCAGTCTGATCTAGCCAACTTGCCTGGTTTGTACTTGAGAGGGGGAGTATGAATTGAGAAAGGGCAGGTAAAGATACTAAGAAACGGATAGAGACACAGGATAGAATCAGGAGGGCAATCCAGTGAATACCAAATGCCCCAAGTTTATTCTTCAACATTCTTAAGTACCCCAACCAAAAGGGGGACAAGGCATAAGACTTCTATTATCATGTATAAGGAGCAAACAGACTTTCTTACCTTAATCCTCCAAGCATTTGGTAACCACACCTGCTATCAGGCCTTGAGGGTCAAGAGTAAACACACCTGAGCCCAAGTCTATTGTTATTTAGATAAGACATCCTGTATCAAGACCAAAATCATCCTGCAGTACCTAAGCCTTAGACCTATCTTTATGTGCCCAGACAGGGGGTGGGGGTAGGGTCACAGGGAACTTCAACGTGATTTTTTTTTTCTGCTCAAAATGACAATGCTGTGAACTAAAAATAGAGTGAAAATAGTCTTTGACTTCAGAACACAGAAGTACATCACTCCATTGTATTCCCTCAGCCGGTCGCTTTTGCACACTAAACTACTGTTGCCTGTTAGTGAAGTGGTTGTACCTGCTGAGTATGTGTATCACACAACACACACATGTGAGATCTGTAAAGTGGGGATCACAAGGTTAACCTCTGATGGGGTCTCTCTCCTAGTTTGTTCAGTGGCGCTTTGTGATTGATACTCCCCTGTCATTGTCTTTTTCTGGCCAAAGTCCTTGAATATAGATCAGCTCATCACTTAGTGCACAAGAAGTTCTTATGGGAAGCCAGCAGACACCAAACATTTGTCTCAGCCAACCTCAATGTGTTTTGACCTATGTACCACCCATACTTTACTTCTACAAAAAAATAAATAAATAAAGTTGGAAATAAGAAAAAAAGTCTTAAGTTTGGTAAAAGTAAATTTCAGTCTGGATGGTCCTGTGTCCCCTAGAGAGTTGTGGGTGTCTTCCAACTCCTGCTAGGAAGGTATGTGATTGGACCAGATGACACCTACAACCTTGTAGTTCTAAAAACACTTTTTGATTCTCAGGTGTGTAGGAATATGCTTGGTTCTAGAAAGACCAATTTAAAATAAAAGGGTACATTCTGGGGGAAAATACTCTTACTGATTCATGTGTGCATGACTCCCTTCAAAACATATTTTGAATGTGGTTCTGACAAGTGGGATATTAAAAATAAAGTTAGTGATAGCCTTGAAATTAAAAATTAGCTCCAACAAACAGAATACAATATTCTCCCTAAATATCTGGTTCCATGTTGAATAGGGCCATATATTTCCTAACACCAAGGCAAGAAAGAAAGGTATACAGGCTTCAAGAAAACCTACGGTTGACAAATATGAAAGGCTTTTGACAATGAAAAGGTGCTCCACATGCCTCATTTTCTGGAAGGAAATGAAGAAGAAGAGAGGAGTGTAGGAATGTCTCTGCTTCTGTGACTAGGTCATTCACAGAAAGAAGAGCCCAGGTCAAGGAGTAGCAAATGTGAAAATGAACTCAACCTTCTAAGATGGGGGAAAGTGTCATCAAATTCATCAAAGCATCAACAAAGTGTCATCTGTCTATAATTTCCAGGTTGGCAAAATCTAAAGCATTACACAATAGCAAATACTGGTGAAGGTATCAAGACATGAGACCCTAGAGTATGCTTTCATGTAGCTGGGAAAAACTCCCCCCATGTCTGTGACATGAAATGTGTGGATGCAATCATCTAGCCATTCTGCTGTGGTTGCTGTTCCCCTTAAGACACTAGGGGCTCAAGGAAATACGTGTGCTGTTGTGTACAGCAAGGCTGCTCCTGTTAGAAGATGTGCCAGTTTGTGACTAGTTCGGCACATGCCGGGGTACATGAAGCAAGGTGAGGAGTGTGTGCAGAGCTTCAGAAAAGAGTGCTGAACAGAAAAAAGTGATAGGCAGAAATGTGTGATACGCGGATGTACATTAAACTTGCTCAGTGGCAAATTTTCACTTTGTGTTTGTGTATAGAAGGTAAACATCAAAGCATATCGTAAATGCAGTGTCAAAGCAAGTGTAATGGGATGGGATGGAACATGGGACGTGGGACAGAAAAACAAAAGAAAAAACAGGAAAAATCCAAGTACCATAAACTAAACAGGACCATTCCTTGTATTGACAGTGACAGAATGCTATGAACTCAGATCTTTGATCATTTCAAATTTTCTCATATAAGGTGCACATTTGAACAGTTGAGTAAAAATCAGATTAAGAACATGTATGGATAACACAGTAAAAATATCAACTCTATTTGAAAGTTTTCTTTGAAGTTGAGCCTGAATGGCTGGTTTTTACTTTTGAAGGGTAGTTGCAATCACTTAGACAGAGAAAATAAAACTTGAGATAACATGTTATGGTCAACAGCAGTTCCAGGACAGAATGACGTAAAGTTCGTTTCAGGGCCTCCACATCCCTGGCATCTACTAAGTGTTCAATTAAAGTCTGTAGAAATGTGTTACTTAGCAACAGTACTCTTGCTCAGGGAAGTACGACTTAAGCTGTGAAAACTTGATGATGCTGGTTCTACTCAGCAGAAGCTAACTGATGTATAAGGTGGACTTGAACCTAACAAGCTGGTCCCATTGCCACTGGAGACAAGGGTAGTTTTTGCCTTGTCTTATGGGCGTTAGATCTTCTAGAATGTGAATCCTGATATGAAATCCTTTTTTAAATGAAGATGGAATAGCAGCAAGACTTAGCCAGGCATTTACTTTGTTTATTATTGCATGAACAGAATGCTTTCATTTTGAAATTTGATGATTCCTTCATTGAAAGCAGAGTCCAGGTTACTAACAGTAGCTGGGGGGTGGCAAAAGTCAACATTTGGCGAGTCAACAGTGCCAGGTATAGCATTCACTTTCACTCCTAGACTGAAGAAGATCATTCTTTTTTTATGCTAGCTATTGGTAAACATGGTTGTGTATTATTAAATTCTCCATTATTGTTTTAATTACGTAGATATTCTGTAATGTCTGTGGGTGTTGAGTCATGCATGAGGCGGGTCTTTGGGCAAAATTTAGTACTCTTTCTCTCCACTGTAAGTAGTGGGAAGTAAGCATCTGTTGAGCCCCGTCTCCCCATCATCTTAATGACACCCTATTTAGGCATATATTAACAGGGAACTGTGGAAAGAGCTAATCTTATACAAAGGGTATGTAATTTGCTGGTGGTAGAATTTCAAGTTTCCGGAGACATGTGAGTGTCGGTGTGTGGGCATGTGCCTGTGTGTTTCTGTGCCTACATTCCCTAGGGAGGTATAGTCACTGATCCTGGGTAACAGCTGCCTCAAAACACAACAGAAGCATCTTTTATAATAACTTCATCATAAAAGCAACAAATCCCCAGAATGACCTGATTAGCCTAATCTAAAGATACCCGTGAGGTATCAGAGTGTTCAGATGCATTCATCCCTTGTAGACAAAGACATGAAACTAATTGTCGGGTGAAAAACATGCCACTTCAGAATAAGCAGAAAAACAAAAAACAAAACAAAAAAAAAAAAACAAAACAAAAAAAAAACAAAAAAAAAAACTTCACTTTAAGACAAGATTTGCTCATTCGCATAACAATAACATCTACAAAATACATTAAATATTTATCTATGCCTTTAATCAGATAAATCTTTAGGGACAGAAATTCATACAAGCTAAGTGTTAGATAGAGCCTACCTTGATTCAAGACACTGAGCGAAGGTGACACATCTTCGGCATTACCATGCAAGTCCCTATTTTCCATAACGCAATCTATTGCAGGGATTTGTAATTTGGGGGGAAATGTCTTTGCGATTAAATTGCTGGCTGTAAGGTATTTTCAAATGCGAGGAGGAGGAGGAGAAGGAGGAGGAGATGAATAGAACAGACTATGCTTAGATTTGACCTTCGCACACAACTTAGGTGATTATCGTAGTTAAATGGCTTCTGGCAGGAAGAGTTATTGACTTTGGAAAGATTCAGTCAGTGCTGCTTTTCTGTTCTTCCCTGCTTCCTGTCAACTAACAATTGCCTTTTTAAATTTCTAAGGTTTTCCATCAAACTCTTACACAGTAGAAACTGTTGCCCTTTGGCAATGAGTGTTGGCATCGTCTGTTCAGCTGCAGATCATAGCCCCTTTTTCGTCTTTCCTGCCACATTTGCCCAAAGCTTAGTAGATTCGGACTCTAATCATTTTAATGACTAAATCAAATGCCAGCACCATAAAACAGAGGCATAGCTTGGATTGTGGGCTGATTTGGCTTACTATTATTTTGTATCCACCTCTTTTAAGTCCCTTCTGATGAACTTAAAATCAGTTATTCATCCTTCACTCATCCTTTTCCAGTTTGGGGGGCCACCCAGTTGCCTCATTGTGACCAAGGTCCTCATTTAATTAGCCATTGGGATTGGAGCTGTCAACTGTATCCCTCTGTGAGCATTATCTCCCTCTTGCTTACAATGGGGACTTCATAGAAGGGTATGCTTTCTCCAAAGAGCAACCCACATCAAATGACTGATCACTGACAGCAATACCGAGGCCCAGCCTCCTTGCCTCTGTGTCCATCCATCTGAAGGATTGTCCAAATGGAGAGAGTAACATTTCTTTCCCCTTAGTCCTTCTTGCCCCAATATGACGATGGGTGGTTTTCCCACAGGCATGTTCCACAAATCTTCATACCCTTGGCAAAACTCCACGATGGCACCCCAAGACTCCAGTAAGCTGCAGGGCATCAACTGTAAGAGGGAGTCTTTAGGGTCCTGCATTTACTGCATCCATTATCTCAGCAAGTATCCAGAGAAACAATTTGATTTGGTCACTAAAATACCCAGTGCTTATTAGTTACCGGGAATTTGAGCAACAACAATCTGGCATTTACAAACAAAAATGTCTGCAATGAGCTTGGGTTTGTGAGTTGATTCTCTGTGAGTGATTTCCTAGTACCTAGAATGATAGGGTCAATGCCCTATGCTGTTTTTTTTTTTTTTCCATTTGTTAACTGATACATGCTAATTGTTTCTTTTGAAAAGTTAGCTGAGTCCTTAGGTGCTCCAGCATTGTTTCCATGGGACTTTTCCAACATCAAACATTAAAATAGCCTTGAGTATTTCACAGAACAAATGCTGATCACTGAAAATCCATTGCCCCACCACTCTTTGTATCTGTCACACAGATGGATAGATTGCAGGGTGAGAGTGAGAGCCCACTCCTACCCCCTAGAAGGACCTGGCAGGAGACTAGGTGACTCTCCTTCCAATATCAGCTGCGTTTACACTTGCCTTTCAAAGCAGTGGCCCACAGCCACCAGAGCAATGTCCCCAGGGCTGTGTAGTTTTAGAATGTGGCTTTATTTTGTTGGAATCTTCTTGAGGAAAAGGAAGAAAGACCTAGCACCCTTCCTGTGATCTAAAACTAAGGACTCCCTTCATATATTTATACATATATATATATATATATATTATATATATATATATATATAATTTTCATCACCAAACTCCAGGAACAGTCAACGTATTGAGTCCTAGAACATACTATTTTCTTTCTTGGCATCCAATTCAATTTATCAAATATTTGTTGAGCAACTTGTCCAAACAGAAGCATGTTCGGCACAGTTGGGATGGACCAGACAAAGCAGACCCTGTCCTTGCCTTAACGCCTGGCCATGGGCCAATGTCTCTTCCATACTCTCTTCTGAGAGAAAGACTGGGACTGAGGGAAGGAAACAGAGATGATGTGAAACAGATTTCTGGATTTCTGCCTGAATGCTTTTGAATATTCTATCCCATTCTCAAGACCATATGACTTATTTATTTGCTTAGAGTATGTGGTTTTTATTTCAACCACTGAAATGCAATTTTTGACTTAAACAGACTTGAACAATCTCAGTTGGACTGAAGAGAGGATGATAATGAAGGGGGAGCATCTTAGCTGGGCTGTGGGACTTGTGGGAAATTATTTGAGCTAGTCATTTATGTCTGTTGAAAATGAAGGAATTCTGAAGCATCAATGTGAATTTATACTGATTGTATGTTCTTTAAATAGCATGTTCTTTCTGTAGTTATTTAAGTATATAAAAATATCTGACTATAGAAAAAGAAATTGTTCAGTCACACTGGAGAGCTGTTCCTGTCACTCCATGAGATGAGAAGATTCTGTCGGTACTTTAATGACTAGGAGACTTTAAACCTGCCAACAGTGGGGAAGTTCATTACTCTTCTATCTTCATGTTATAAACTGATTAATCTTTCCTGACACCCAAGTAGCTTTTGTTTTGCTATGGGAGATTTCAAATATTGACAGACATGCAAAAGTATTTGTTTACTTTTATAGATTCCATTTTGTTCTACCAGAGATTTTTAAATGGCTGATAGGGATTCCTGCCTCAATGAGGTGACAGACAGATGAAGATGTCAAAAAGTGGTGTCACTGGTGACAGATTTTTTTTGTCAGTGAATATAATTACTGATATTAAGTTAGTTTTCCTGAAAGTCAGAGGAAACCTGTGTACTCTGACATTCATATTTCACCCTGAACATATAAAACTCTTTAGTAAAGCAAAGATTTTTTATGATGCCACAATTTGACAAGAACTTCTTTCCCATGTCATAATTTTTATGACAGTTTGCTTATGAAAACAAAAATATAAAAGTCAGATGTCACAGTTTCTAATGACCAAGGAAAGCTAGTGGCTGACTCCATTAGACAGTGTGTGATCAATACACACAGCTTTCTGACTCTCTGCATTAATTTTGGGGCTAGGGGAAACAAAACCATGCCCGTTCCTTAACCTAGGTGCAGGGGATGCTAAGAGGTCATAGAACTCTCTTCTGTTTAGACCAAACGGGACTCAAATCCATTTCAAAAGAGTTCTGTAGGTCTTACTACAAGCTGATTACAGGTGGCAAGGACTAAAGTCCTCAGAGACTGTGTCCTTCAGGGGTCACAGAACATACATCCTCTCTGACCTACTCATCCAGCCTTCTGTGTATGTTGTCAAATAAATACTTTTAGGATAAGAATTCAGAGATTTCTATCCATAAAAGGGTCAAAGTCAGGAATGTGCTGAACACATGTCCTTCAATATTCCTGTCAAGAGCTTTCCATAAATAGTGAAAAGCAAGCAGTTCAAAGGCAGATTCGGGAGAGAGTCTGGGGCTGGTGTTCTGTTCCACTGATTAAAGGCAAGATCTGAGACACTAAAATTAAAAGCACACATCGGTTGTTGCAGTTTTAGAACTCAGACCTTTTCCCGGGCAGATACTTGACACCTAGTTGTATATCGAGAAGGAAACAAACCACCGTTGACCAAAGTATTCCTAGGGTGTCTGCTCTCCCACAAATGAGGATATTGGGCTTGAGCACATGGTTAACCAGATCAGGCCAATTCTAATTTTTGTTATTTGCTAATTGTTTTTGGAGTATGGAAAACTATACATTTTTGTAACTTTTATACCTTACAAAACACACTAAGAGTATTGTCAATTTCAGGAAGTAATTTTAGGTTTAAAAGTATGTGATAATAAGATAGGAGAGAAGAGAAATATAATTGTCTTAGGTTTCTCTTGCTGTGAAGAGACACCGTGATGACAGCAACTCTTATAAGGAAAACATCTAATTGAGGAGGCTCCCTTACAGTTTCAGAGGTTCAGTCCACTATCACCATGACAGGGAACATGGGAGTATACAAGCAGATGTGATGCTCGCTGCATCTTGACCAAAAGGCAGCAGGAAGTAGACTGGATGTCACAATGAGGGAAGCTTGAGCAAAAGAGTCCTCCAACAAGACCACACCTCCCAATAGTGCCACTCCCTTTGGGGGCCATTTTCTTCCAAACTGCCACAATAATAAAAAATATTTAACCTGAAAGATGAAACAGGAGAAAAAGAAGTTACTAGACCAGGTGAAAAATTCTAATATTACATAATTGAAAACTACAGTAAGTTTCTGTTATTTTGAGAAGTTCAGACACACACACACACACACACACACACACACACACACACACACACGGTATATTTTCATGTTTGCCATTGCTGTGTCTTATCTCCAGGATATCTGAGCTTTGTTTGATCTGGTACTGACTTCCTTCCTCTTAACAAATTCACTGAATTGTTTTCTGCTTCTGGCAAATTCTTTTAATGTCTTCTTATATAAAAATACTTACACTTTGCCTCAACTAAAATTTTTATTGGTCAGTGGTGTAATGACATTGATCTTCATTTTTAACAAAATTAAATATAGTAAAATAAAATGAAAACTATCATATCAAAGTTGGACAATGCAAACCAACAAAAGTTTTTTTTTTTTTTTTAAGGTCCAACAGAGGACACAAGAATCAGAGACTCACTCCACACACTCAGGAGTCCCATAAAAAAAATACTAAACTGAAAATATATATTATATATTATATATATATATATATATATATAATATATATATGCAAAGGACTGGTTGCAGACCCATGTCAGCCCTGTGCTTGCTGCTTATGTCTCTGTGAGGGCACATGAGTTTTGTGCTGTTGATTTAAAAGGCCTCTTCTGGTGTCTTCCATCCCCTGTGGCTCTCACTTTCTTTCCACCTCCTCCTGTTCTCTAATATGGATGAGATTAGCCTGTGGACATTGATAAAGGAAAACTCTGCCCATTGTGAGCGTCACCATTCCCTAGGCAGAGGATTGTACGCAGTGTAACGGTGGAGATAGATAGATAGGTAGTGTAATGGTGGAGATAGGTAGTTGTGAGGGAGCAAGCAAGAAGACGATTTGAGCAGCATGCATTATTTCTCTCTGCTCTTGGCGCGGGTGTGATGTGACAAGCTGCTTGAGTTTCTGCTTTGACCTCTTCTCAATGATGGCTACAAACTGCAACTGGAAACTGAACAAACCCTTTCTCCCCTAAGGTTTTTTTTGCCACATATTTTATCACAGCAACAGAAACTAAGTTAGGACTCTGTGAAGATAGGTACTTTTGTTTAAACTTAATTGAAAAATGAAAATGATGTGTGATTTTTGTAGATGACAAGTTGTTGTGTGTTTTACACAAGAGTTGGACATGGCAATCATGCTGTTCCTATAGCAACCCCTAATGGGTTAAGGTCTGGTGAGAGGAAACCATTCCATAGGACTTGTTTGTGACTGATTTTCATTTTTTTGGAAAACACTTTATGTGACTAGTGAGTAAGTGAAATCATACCTTCCAAATTTGAATCCTTAGCTTTCCAAGAACAGAAGCAACAGCAGAAAAAAAAAAAAGTTACTGTAACCCACAAAACATAAAGCAGACTTACAACAGTGTGAGGAAATGGCTGACTTATTTGACGTGAGCTGTTGTATGCGTGTTGACTCTGAGTAATTAATACAATAGCCCTGTAAGCATTCCTTCTGTACATCAGGACATGTGTAGGTAGGAACCCTTACCTTGCAGGACCCCCTGAGGTAAACATACACAGCAGCAGCAGGTTCTCACCTAGGAACCAAATGACTGTGACACCAGCTGGTGGGAACAGGAAGGAGAGAGTGCTAATGGAGAAATGACGGAGACCATTCCCTCCCTTGTTTTATGATGGAGTGTGTGCATCTAACTTGCATACATTCTCCTATATTCTTCCTATCATCTCTTAAATGGCCTGTGATGTCTAATGTAACATCAAGACTGCACATGGCTGCAATTCAGTGTTGTTTCTATATTAAAGACAAGAATAAGGGAACTCTGAGCATCCTCAGATCATCTTTGATTCTGGATCCTCCAGAATTGACTGCATCTGTAGACGTGGGACCCACAGACACAGGGCTGACTTCACTCAGATCTTTAAGACAAGTTACCACATACTGGATCAGTAGCAAAGCAATCTATAAACAGTTTTTATTTTGAGAAAACATTTTTATTCTCATACTTCATTGTAAAGAAAGGGGGGTTTGAAAAGTAAGAAACAGGGCTTTAGTGATGGCTCAGCAGTTAGGACCATGTATTGCTTTTGAGTAGGACCTGGGTTCGGTTCCCAGCACCAGTGAGGCAGTACAAAACCACCGATAAGTCTTTCTCCAAGAGATTAACACCTTTTGGCCTGCACAGATACTCGTGTGCCTCTCATGTGTGCATGCATGCTAGGTTAAAAATAAAATAGTTTTTAAAAGAAATCAATAAAGCAGTGTGAACGCTGGAGCCCACAGATTCCTTTAAAGGTTACTCTGTCTTCATCCTGTTACAGTCTCCATTTGACCACTGACCAGAGATGTCCTTCTGTATATATGTTTGTCTTATTGGTTGATGAATAAAACACTGTGGCCAATAGAGGCAGGGAGATAGGCAGGACTAGGGGATGAGGAGAATTCTGGGAAATGTAGGCAGAGTCAGTTACCATGTACCACATTCAATCCCTAATTCCATCTAGGTCATCTAGATCCATTCCTACTTCCTTAGCCCTTCATGCCAAAAAAAAAAAAAAAAAATCAAAAAACTATTGAATAACTCACTTTGTACTGCCCAATACTCTTGGGGTGTCATGCCAACCACACAGAAGCATGGTTAAACCTACCAGGGACCCCACCCTTAAGGAAAACTGACTCTCTCTCATCCTAGAAACCATTCATTGTCCACAGCACCTCAGTTACAAGGTTGGGAGGCTCAAGAACCTGTTCCCACTTCGTGCTGGAGCAATGACTGGCTTGGTCTTGAGCAATGTTGTCGTGCCCTGGAGACGCCCTTTTGTTCTGATCCTCCCCCCTTGTGTACTGTAACTCATATTTGAAAGCACCTAGAGTGTCGGGTTAGAACTTTTATCCATCTATGGTCACCAGATGTCACTGCAGGCTTTTCGGTGAAGTTCTGTTGTGATACAGTTATTGTAGAAAACGCGGCTCTGACTCTGAAGGGGAAATAGTGGTGAGAAAAGAGGTCTGTGTAGAAGAATAAGAGCTGTTCCCAAGCCCAGGCCTTTCAAGTTGAGAGCAGGAAACTCTGATTGACGCTCACAGCCCAAACTCTGCCAACTCTGCTACAACACTAGTCAGAGTCCCAGCAACCCCCTTCTGTGGCAACTGTCTCTACTTGTGCTCCTTATTAACCGTGTTTCTTGGAGAAGCCCCTTCAGTTGCTCAATGTGGTTAGGTGGTGGTTGTTGTTTCTTATTCTGTGAAGTAGAACTAATTATACCCTAAAATGGCCTCTCTCTTGGCTAATGAACTAAATGGCATTGGCAGATGCGCCTTCTTCACTGTAAAAATGCTCCAATATTATTAATATAGTGTACGTCTGTTCAAGAGGTATTTCCAGGACAATTCTGATTTCAAGAAAAAAATCTGGAGAGAGACTCAGCAAACCCTTTCAGGAGACAGTCTATATACAAGAGGGAGTTAAGCTGGTGAGATGGAGCCAGCAGCAAGGGCAGTTGCTATCAAATTTGATTACCTCAGTTTAGTATCTGGAACCCCATGTTGGAAATAGAGAATCAACTCCAAAAGCTGTCTTCTGACCTCTGCACATGTGCCCTGCTGCACACTCCTGCATGCACACACACATATGGATGCACACACTAAATAAATAAACAAACAAATAAATATTTATGCAAATCCTGGGTCCAGCTACTGGGCTAGTTGCTAGCTCTGACATTATCTCTGAATTAGAAACAAATTAATTAGTTTTTGTGTGTGTGTCAGTCTCCTCCTCTATAAAAATGACAATTAGGAATGGTTCCTTCCAGAGTTATAATGTGTAATATCACATAACAACAAAGAAACAGTGAGGTGGCTGATGGAATTTAGTGTCTAGACAGATGATTTGTAAAGTGAGAAGGTGAGTGTACATCATCTCATTGGATTCAACTGAGCCACATGAATCCTTACGTTTAGAAATACTGTCATGTCTGGGGAAGAAAAGGAAGAAGAAGAGGAGGAGGGGGAGGAGGAGGATTGCAATATGAGATCCGTCCACCATTCCTGACTTTGTAGATGCAGGAAGGCAGAATATCCAGCAAGAGCATGTTGAGGATCCACTATGCACAACACATAGGTCTGCTGTGCTGGGAGGATCTGTTACACAAACAGCATAGACTACTATGCTGGGAAAGAAAGCAAACTCAGTATACTCTCTAGCCTCAGTGACTGTGCAGAGAATCATTTACAAATAATATACAAAGATAAGTATGACCATGAATAAAATAACAAAAGAGACCACTGTAGACTTCCGTGGTCCTCTTCATCCATTGTTTGCATTAGAACAGGCTGCTTGAAGCCCTCAGACTAAGGATTGGGGAAAAGTAGGTGCTAAAGGTGGGCAGTTCGTTCAGTAAGCAGATCTTGATCCTTGGGAGAGACAAAGGGGAGTGAGGCACGTCATTAGACCTCTGGAATCACATCAAGTCTTTAAGACTCCCTACAGGGAGAGATGCTAGCAAGCTAAGTGGAGGCAGCATCTCAGAAGTGCGTCACGGATCCATACCTCCAGGAAAAAGCGTGGAGAGGGAAGTGATTTTTGCAGCCTGGCTGCACATCAAAGATCCATGGGAATGTTCCATAGGCAGGTTCCTAAGCATCTATGACAGAAATAAATTGACCTTCCCCAAATTACTAATGGATCTTGACTCAGGACAAGGATTGTGAAGTCGTAGTGCAGGGTAGACGGTGATGGCTGAACTACAGAGACTCTGAACTTCAGCCTTTGGAAGGTACTGAGCACTGTGGGCCTGGCGTGAGGACGCGGCTCCCCGCCAGAGCGACTGCGTGGGGATGGCTACAGAGAAGCTGAGGGTATATGTGCGCCTATAAGGTGGGACAGAAGGAAGGACACAAACAACAACACACTGAATTTAAAATCCCGAGGAAGCCGGCATTGGTGGCATACACCTTTAATCCCAGCACTCGGGAGGCAGAGGCAGGTGGATCTCTGTGAGTTCGAGGCCAGCCTGGTTTCCAGGGAGAGTGCCAAGATAGGCTCCAAAGCTACACAGAGAAACCCTGTCTTGAAAAAACAAAAAATATAAAATAAAATAAAATTCCTGAAGAGTAGATGACATCCACTAACTCCGTCCCAGAGTGCCCAGTACTGTGACACATGATGAACTAAATATATATGATCATTAAATACTTAAGTAGGACTGATCCAGCCCCCTGAACATGGATGTCAATGAGGAGGCCTCTGCACTCCAGGGAGCCTCTGGTAGTGGATTAGTATTTTTCCCTGGTGTTTAGAAGGGACTTTGAGAGCCCATCACACATGAAGGGATGCTCTCTGTCCCTGGACACATGGGGAAGGGCCCAGGCCCAGCCCAGGAAGATTTGGTGGACTTTGCAGAGCCCCCATTGAGGGCCCTACCCTGCCTGGGGAGTGGAGGGTGGATGGGGTGGGGGTATGTGGGAGGTGGGGGAGGAGGGACGGAGGTGAGGGGAGGGAGGTAAGGTAAGAGAAGGGATTTACTTGTGAAACAAGCTTGTTCCCAACTTGAACTAATAAAAATAAATAAATAAATAAATAAATACTTAAGTAAATATATGATATGAAATCTGGAAAACTGAGCTGGATAGAGTTTCACCACAAAAACAAAATAAGCAAATTTAAAAGAATAAAAGTGTTTCTTGGGGGGTGGTGAGTTCACTTGCAGACTTACTGGGTAAAAGGGCATGATGAAAATGGCCCAGATTGTGCAGGGAAAGTGTGTAGAGATGACGTGTGGGGCACCTCAACCTCAACTTCTTGACAGTTTTTAACCTCTCATGTTGTATTAGCGTGTGACAAGCAAACTAAAGTATGAACTGTGCTTCTGACAGGTTATATCTGCTCTGGGATCTCCTGAATGTCACTTGAAGGCCCCTGTGTCTGCTTCAGAGAACTCCTGTTGAATGACAAAGACGCTAACAACAGTAAGTCCAAGTTGGGAAACAGTGTGGGGAGAGTGGGACCTTCGAGGGCCAGCCATCCTTGATTAAAATAAAAAAGCAACAAGGTGTGAAGATGTCCTCACAGTAGGTAGATATATTCCCAAAACTCACAGTTAACTGGTGGCTTCCACTCCACCTCCCACCCAACACACACACACACACACACACACACACACACACACACACACACACACATACACACATACCATACACACACACACACAGCACACATACCATACATACACACACTCACCGTACATGCTCACCACACACACAGACACACACACACACCACATACACACATACCATACATACACACACTCACAGCACACCACACATACACACACTCACCATACATGCTCACCACACACACACACACAGACACCACACATACAAATACACACACACACACACACACACACACACACACACACACACACACACCAGCATGCTTCCTTCCACCTAAAAGTAATCATGGATCCAAACTGACTTTTCTTGAAGCCATAACAGAGAGGCCTAAAGGGATGATGAATACACAGTAAATTTTCAAAAATCAAAACTGCCCCATTCCTCCAGGCTATGATCTAACAGTGTTATGCTAAGATGTACTCTGATTTTGGGGTGTAGCTGAGTGTTGAAGTACCTGTCTATCATGTGTAAGGCCTGAGTACTGTCCCAGCTTGGTTTCTTGGTGGCTTTATTTAAGCCAAAAAGCATTAGCAGCCTGCTTATTATTATATAGTTTGGCAGAAATTAATAAACAAGAACTGTTCTCGTTCTTCTTACACCTTTTCCAACTCTGGAAGACCTTTCTGTTTTTCCTTTTGTCTGCTAAACTTAACTGGTACAAGGACTAAATACCTTTACCATCTAGGAGAAAAAGGCTGGGTATATTCAGTAATCACGAGAAGTGACTGCTGGGGAGGAAAGATGGGGGTAGGAGGTTCTAAGGGAAGGGCAAGCTGTCTCCGTAGCTGCACTTTGCCATCGTGTGACCTGTCATATTTAAGAGGCACTAGCAGGAAAATTATGATATACAGTAATATGTTAACAATAAATATTAAAATATTAATACCATAACAATGGACTGAATTTGGGTGAGTTCAATCCCTATCTTTCTTCTTTAGTTGTAGAAGAAATAGAATCTGAAGCATAAGAACTACAGAAAGTTCATGAATATAAAATTACCTATTGTCCTGGTATCAGTGTGGTGTGGTTAAAAACTTGCATGGGAAATGTCTGCTTAGTTGTTGCATCCCTATATGTGACTTATTTATGCTATGGCCTTATGTTACCTGCATACTGGAGTTTCAGTGGACTCCTCAGAAATTATCTTGCATGCTCTATTTTGAACCATTGGTTCTTTGACTTTTGATAACCTTTGAATCATATTACCAAACCTTTGAGACTTTTCACTCTAGAAACTGTGGCTCTTTCTCTAACATCAATAAACTACATAGAATAAGAACAATTACCATTTAAGAATTAATTATGTTCACAATGTCCAGTCCATTTATTTTTGGCAACTTTGGAGAAAGTACTCTATTGTCTGTCCTATCTTGGTGAGTCTAAAACTTTGTTCCTAAATCACTTTCTTTCATAACTTCTATTACCAACCTAAAAATATCTTTTCAGACCTTAAAACATTTTCCTAGATAAACAACTTAAGCTTTTATGTCTTTCAACCTTTATAAACTTTGTACCTCTTTGTGAGTTTCTTTTATGAATTTGGTAAACTATCATATCATCTGCAAATAGTGAAAGTATGACTTCTTCCTTTCCAATATGTATACCCTTGATCTCCTTTTTCTGTCCTATTGCTCTAGCAAGAACTTCAAGTACAATATTGAAGAGATACGGAGAGAGTGGACAACCTTGTCTTGTTCCTGATTTTAGAGGAATCATGTTGAGTTTCTCTCCATTTAGTTTGATGTTGGCTATTGGTTTGCTGTATATTGCCTTTATTATGCTTAGGTATGTTCCTGTTATCCCTGATCTCTCCAAGACCTTTATCATGAAAGGGTGTTGAATTTTGTCAAAGGCTTTTTCAGCATTTCATGAGATGATCATGAGGTTTTTCTTTTTCAGATTGTTTATATGTTGGATTACATTGATGGATTTCCATATGTTGAACCATCCCTGCATCCCTGGGATAAAGCCTACTTGATCATGGTGTATGATTTTTCTGATGTGTTCTTGGATACGATTTGTCAGTATTTTATTGAGTATTTTTGTATCAGTGTTCATGAGGGAGATTGGTCTGTAGTTCTCTATCTTAGTTGCGTCTTTTGTGGTTTGGGCACCAAGGTAATTGTAGCCTCATAAAAAGAATTTGGCAATGACCCTTCTGCTTCCATTTTGTGGAATGATTTGAAGAGTATTGGTATTAGCTCTTCTTTGAATTTCTGGTAGAATTCTGCACTGAAACCATCTGGCCCTGGACTTTTTTTTTTTTTTTTTTTTTTTTTTTTTTTTGGTTGGAAGACTTTTGATGACTGCTTCTATTTCATTAGTGGTTATAGGTCTATTTCAATTGCTTATCTGTTCTTGACTTAATTTTGGTAAATGATATCTATCCAGAAAATTGTCCATTTCCTTTAATTTTCCAATTTTGTGGAGTAGAGGTTTTCAAAGTATGACCTGATGAATCTCTGGATTTCCCCAGTGTCTGTTGCTATGTCCACCTTTTCATTTCTGATTTTGTTAATTTCTGATTTTGTTAATTCGCTGCCTTTTTGTTAGGTTTGATAAAGGTTTGTCTATCTTGTTGATTTTCTCAAAGAACAAACTCTTTGTTTCATTGATTCTTTGTATTGTTTTCTTTGTTTCTACTTTACTGATTTCAGCTCTCAATTTCATTATTTCCTGGCATCTACTCCTCCTGGGTAAGTTTGCTTCTTTTTTTTTCTAGAGCATTCACGTGTTCTGTTAATTCTCTAGTGTGACTTTTCTCCAGTTTCTTCATGTGGGCACTTAGCACTATAAACTTTCCCTTAGCGCTGCTTTCAGGGTGTCCCATTTTCATCGAATTCTAGGAAGTCTTTGATTTCTTTATATTTTTTCCTTTACCTAGGAGTGATACAGTTAAGCGTTGTTGAATTTCCATGAGTTTGTGGGTTTTCTGCAATTTGTGTTGTTGTTGAATTCTAATTTTAAGCCATGGTGGTCCTATAAGATAATCCAATTTTTTGTATCTGTTGAGGTTTGCTTTATTGCTGAGTCTGTGGTCGACTTTAGAAAAGGTTCCATGTGGTGCTGAGAAGAAGTTATATTCTTTTGTGTTTGGATGGAATGTTCTATAATTGTCTGTGAATTTGGTAACAAAGAAAACTGTAACTATAACTATCTAGTCTTCAACTCCATCAGAGACCTGAGAAGGATGAAATATTAACTGAGTAAGCAGGAAGTGCAGAGCAAACAGCTTCCAAAACTGTAGAATTGTCAGAAACATGTGGCTGCCTGAAAAGTCACCCAAGGTTCCTCTCTAACATTGGAGCATCCATATTCAGTCTCAGACCTAGAATATCGGCATATTTTTTCTGTGAGGCAGGAATTTTTAAGGTCTACACTACCTTGTCTTGGTAAAGTTTGTCAGTCAACTTCCTTTGTGCCCTCCTTGTTCGATTTGGACAGCATACTGTCAGCAGTTTCGTGCTCAGTGACTAGCTTTTCCACATTTGAAGCAAACTCCATATGGAGTTTCTTCGATGTCCATCATCTTTGAAGTAGATTGGAGCTGCCAAGAGCAGACATGTTTCACTGTCATGAAAAGCCTTGTGTTATTAAAACATCTTAAATGCCATATTCCGTAGATCTCTGAAGTGTTTGAAGACCACCTATCTATCTAAAATATATCTCTGTTTAACCTTGAAAACATAACATGAGGCTAAATAAAGCTTATTTCTGTCTACATCTAAACCCTTACTACAAGTTTGAGACAGTTTGTAATAGTGGCTTGCAAGGGCAAGAACTTTACTCTTTTTTTTTTTTTTGGATTTTTCAAGACAGGGTTTCTCTGTGTAGCTTTGTAGACCAGGCTGGCCCCAAACTCACAGAGATCCACTTTCCTTTGCCTCCCAAGTGCTGGGATTAAAGGCGTGCGCCATCACTGCCCAGCTTACATTACATTTTAAATGGGCTGTGTAGGTGCAATACCTTAAACAAAAGAAGAAACATATATACAGCATATTGTAACAAAAATATGCTGTACAAAAAGTTAAATTTGTATCACTATACAAAAGTCCATACCAATGTAAAATATCTGAGACTAGTAGTTGCTTTTTAGTTTAAAAGAGGATTCAGTAATCTACCTTTTATCCTATCATTCTACACCCCTTCATTTTGTTTTCATCCCACATTCCTCACTCTTTCCCCAATATAAAATAGAAGAGAAAGATGGACAGAGGAAAGAGAAAGAAAGAATAAAAAAAGAAAGAATGAGATCCCTAAATCTAATCTCCTTTGTTTAGTTTTTTTCTGACCATAATCAATAACAACTTGCAACCAACTCCCCCGGTGACAAACATCCATAACCCACCAAACAACCAAAAAGCATTCACCCCACCTCTTGGGAATAGGGCATACTGTCTTAAAATTTCTGCTGTCTGGGGTGATGGCATTTTTAGGGGTCCCTGAAAAAATTAGGATGATGAGCAAGTCCTGGAAGAGCTAGCTGTGTCATTTGTTGTCTCTCTGTGTGTGATGGGAAATTATAGGGCTTTACTGAAGTCCTGGCTGGAGTAACCTGTGAGGCTGAACCATCTTAGCTAGCTGCTTTGAAATTTTTCTGGATGCAGATTTCTGAGGAAACAGCAACAGAGGCATTCTGTGAGGCTGGATCACCTGGGATACTTGTCTTGTCTTCATTGGTGGCTGGTCCTTTTGTTCTGAAAACATACAAACTTTTAAAATTCACACACACGCACACACACACACACACACACACGCACGC
This sequence comes from Cricetulus griseus, assembly GCF_003668045.3. Classification (NCBI taxonomy): domain Eukaryota; kingdom Metazoa; phylum Chordata; class Mammalia; order Rodentia; family Cricetidae; genus Cricetulus; species Cricetulus griseus. Next base: position 458,908,854 of record NC_048595.1, read on the forward strand.
ACGCACGCACGCACGCACGCGCACACACACACACACACACACACACCTACCTGCATCAACACAAGTAGATAATATGCAGTATGCACAAGTCAGCTAAAGATGATTTTCTCTTCTATGTTTGAGCAAGCAAAAGACATCTCTCAACTTTATAAGTCTATTTGAACTACATAACCAAACTGTCATGCGGACTCTGTAATCAAAAAGATTTATTATGTCTTATTATGTCTTGTCTATCTCAGAGCTATTCCCATGTAGAGGGACCAGAATATATGTCACGTGTAGTTTTTCTTGGTTTCTTACTTCATGTCTGTAGACAAGATCCCGAAGAGGTCTCCCCTGGTCCAATCTGATCCATAGTTTTTTGTTTCCTATGGAAACAAAGAGATAACCTCTCCCCCAATGCAACACATTTCCTGACTTCTATTCTGAAGTTAGGACATCTTTAAAATATATACTCTGGTTTAATTCAGCAGTTTTTCTCCACAATCCAGTGTCTCTCAGTAGCTGTTGGTTTTTTTTTTTTTTTTTGCTCATTAGCATTTAATACTTTAAAATTAATAAGGCACTAAATAGGGTCCAAACATCCTGTGATATGGTATCACCATTCTTACATGGCTTATTCTTTTTCTATTACTTTAATCTCAAATCTTTAAGAACTTCACTTTATTATTTTCAAACTATTTCTATGACTCTCCATGTCCATTTTCTTTTTTCAGCACCTAAGCACATTTTCAAGGGCACTGTACTGCTCAGAGGTTGGTTGGTTGGTTGTTTTTCAGTCTGGACCTGACTTTTTACATTCCTACTGCCTTTTCTGACCCTGTGAATCAAACCTTAAAGAGCCAGGCCACCTCTGAGCATGCATAGGCTCCTTCTGTGGACTTAGCATATGGCACTGGTGGCTGGCTCTGCCCCACATGGGTTGGTGAGACCTGAACCTCATGCCCATGGTCCAGTGGGTGGGAGCCTTGCCTACCTACCCCAGCTCTGGGATGGTGCTGGGCTGGGCTATTGCAGGCAGGCCTTTTTACAGAGTCTCCCTCAGGGGCCCTACTCAAGTGTTGGGCTGCACAACAGGGCCTCCTAAAAGAGTCATGTCTCTGTATACCAGGGACTTTTCTCAGCTTTCTCAGGCCCCGTGTTTACATATACATGCCTCCATGTTGGACTCTAAACATTGCATGTCTTTCTTTGAACTGCCAGCTTTGAACTTCCGAATAATGACATGGAGACTTTTTATTAATTATGAAAGCTTGGCCTTAGCCTAGGCTTGTTCTCAACTAGCTCTTAAAACTTAATTTAACCTGTTTATATTAATCTACATTCTTCCATGTGGGTCATTACTTCTCCTCAATACCCAACCCCCAGCTTCCTCCGTGTCTGGATGGAGAATCTGCCACGCCTCAGATTCTTTCCCTGAGTTCCTATCTCTCGATGGAAGCCCTACCTATCCTCTCCTGCCCAGCTATTGTCCACTCAGATCTTTATTGAACCAATCGGAAACAATCGGGCAAGTGAGGAAGGAGAGAGACACATCACACAGCATGCGAAGAGATTATCCCAACACCACATTACTTCATCGATACACAGATGGTTCCCACTTGGATTATGATTTTTGAATGTTGTAGTATGGCAAATACACATCTATGCTGTTAACTGGGCTTTGCTTTCCATGGAGTCAGTATTCACTAAATTATAAGGCATACTCAGAATTTTATTATAAAAACGGATTTTCTGTGTAATGATTTTGTCTAACTGTAGGTTAAAATAAGTACCTCGTGTGCTCTAAGGGTGAACATACTAAGCTGACTGGTAGGTTAAGAGTGAAATCCGCTTTTAGGTTATATTTTTGATGGTTTAATAAGCTGTCACCCGCTGCAAATGGGAGGGCATCTGAAGTGCCTCAGAAAACAGGGAAACAGGCCCGCAGATGCTAATAAAAAAAGACTCTGCGTTTGCCTGCTTCATCTGCAAAATAGTGCCAAGGTGACAAGAGTTTTACATTATTAAACCACCCTGTGCAAAAATAGTAACTAGAACAGCAAAAACAAAACCCCACGGCCAACTCTATAATAAAGAAGCGGTAAATTGCACCCCTTAGAACCAAAATGTGTTTGTTTGTTTGTTTTTAATATGTGCGGGTTGTATAAACCGTTAGTGATAATGAGGCATGGCTGCTTTTTCCAAACGTGTTACAGAAGACTGAAAGAAAGCCGAGGGCCTCCTGTTAGCACCAAAAGGCCGAGAAATGAGAGTCAGCAAAAGCCGTCCCCACAAAGCTTGGGCGGTCATTCTGGGAAGAGAGCCTGTAACCTGGGAGTCACTCTGGCTCCAGTGTGTGGGTGGGCATGGAGAGCCCAAGTGGGCTGGATACTTAAAACAGGATTCAACACACACACCCACACATGTCTCCTCTGGCCAGTCCCCGTGTTGAGGGGTAGCTGCTGCAAATAGAGCCCACAGTGAGCGGGGAAAACTGTTTAAGGGCAAAGAGACAGAGAAAAGCTAGATGTGCAGAGCAGGGGGAGGATGCAAGACACATCTGAAAATAAGGACAAGGAGGGGGTCCCCCCAGCCATGGTGCACAACATCCCAAGGCCCTTGCTTGATCCGTGAGCAGCCCCACAGTCTAGCTGTTCGCTGCTTTCTTCCTATATACATACCAATGATAACGTTGCCCGGATTGGTGCCTTGTCCGGTTGTTATAAGAGAGGCTGCCTCTGGCAGCAGATAGGATCCTCTGCAGCCATCCACAGCCAGACATTATTCACAGAGAGTCTAAATTGGAGGTTTCCATCAGGTGCCTCCCCTAGGAGATTGGGGAACCCCAAAAAAGAGGGGGGAAGAAAGATTGTAGATGGAGGACACCAGGAGAACATGGCCCATCAAATCAACTAAGCGGGGCTCACATGGGCTCACAGAGAGACTGGGTCTGCAGCGAGTCTTTTTGCCTATATGTTGTGTAAGGAGAAATCCTGATTAGATGTACCTCTTGGGCGTGGTCAGAGTTATGTAACAAGAATTTAAGGAGGGAGGCAAGCGCGCACCTCTTTTTCTCCTGGCTGAGCTGACTGGGAAGCATTTCTGGGTCTGTCCTGCCAGGTGCAAACCTGGTCACTGGCTCCCTTGTGTGAGTACTTTTCCCCAATAAACTACTGTTTATCAACCTATCTCTGACTCCACTTTGTAGTCTACAATAATGTTGTGTCTGTTAGCTTGGTGCTTTTGTGGGACTCCTAACGGCAGGAGTGGATGTATCTCTGACTCTTTTGCCTGCTCTTTGGACTCTTTTCTGTTGAGTTGCCTCCTCCAGCCTTGATATGAGGGCTTTTGCTTTATTTTATTGTGTCTTATTTTTTGTTTTTTTTTCCTGCTTGACTATCTCTTGGAGGCCTGCTCTTTTTCGAAGAGGAAACAGAGAGGCAGAACTGGGGGTGAGAGGAGATGGGGACAGCTAGGAGGAGTGGAGGGAAGGGAACTGTGTTCTGGATATATTGTATGAAAGAGGAATATATCTTCAATTAAAAATGAATAAATTAAAAAGTTAAAATGGAAACTATCCAAAAATGAGCCCATGAACCTAAACATAGTAAAAGATTTATGATAAGTAAATATACAATGCATGCATGTCTATTTATCTCTCTCCTCCCTTCTCTGCTGCCATGAGGCAAGTAGAGTAATACAGCATAAATAACTTGTAACCTATAGTAAAGGATGACTTGTGTCCCTGACTGGATGGAGCCAGACAACATGAAGGATTGTTTTTAATCATAGCACTTACAATAATAACTACCTTTAAACTTAGGAAGTTTATTTGGGGAAATTTCCCATTTAATGTTTTTGGACAAGGAATTACCCGAAAAGGAATCATAGCTACAGGGAGACTACTGTGTTTCTAAATTTGTCCTAACAACAGCAGATAAGAGATTTGTAGATCTCAGCTGTCTGTGGCTCAGCCTCTCTCACACCACAAAAGAACAGTGGTTAGGGCAGAAACCGCTGCTGTGGGTCTGTGTGGACAGCCATCCTGTCTCTGCACAGACACCAGTGACCATCATGTTTAAAATGTAGCTTATGACTCCACCGTTAAATTCCCTGTTTTCCCAAAAAAAATTAATGTTCAGATCGCCTAATGCAAAGTCCAATCTACCATTTCAGGTGACCATACAGGTGGTAAACTTTTCTCTGCCTGAAATAATAATAATAATAATAATAATTTACTAATTTCTCTAGGTTGACAAGGGTCTGTAAAATCTGCTATCATTTATCTAATGAGAATGAAGCATACAGATAGAAACTAATGTTATATAACAATATTTGGTATATTAATAGAAAGATGTACAGCATTTGAAAATAAAATGGTATCTTCAGGCAGAGGAAGGAGCCAGAGTAAAGGAGAGAGGGAGATGAGCACTAGATTCATCTTGTAAATTTGACTTCAGAGCCGCATAAAACTTCACATCATCATGAAGCAAAAATAAACTTGAAGCCGTTTGAAACATCAACAGTAAATGGAGACAACTGTGCCTGTCTTCCAGTAGGGGGCACAGCAAGACTAAAAGGGGAATGACAAGAGACTTCAAATCGCAGGTGTCATGCATAGCCTAAGCTGAGCGTGATCCCTAGGCCAAACACAGCTAAGAGTAATTGTGAGCTGACTGTTGTTATCATCATGCCCCTCCAGTGGTCTCAGGATTTATTCCTATGGTGTGGTGTGTGTGCCTAACAGATAAAGGACGAGAGTAGACATGGTCTTCGTCGGAAAACTGAAATTTGACTAAAGAAAAGGACAAATGGGAAAAATAAGATTAAAAAAAAAAAAAAAAGCCCTTCACTTGAGTTTAAATGAGACATATCATGAATCCGTGAAGATTGTTTTATATAATTAGTGTTTCCTTTTTTTGTTCCCAGAAAGATTTAGAAGGTGATTAAACTCTCACCATGAGACCTTGGTCTCCAGTGTTGGACTGCAGGTCTATGGGAAGGAACAAGAGTCCGGGGGGTAGCTATTGTGGGCTGCCTGTTCCTGAACTCCCAGGGACAAGAGATGGGAAAATATGAACAATAGCAAATAGCACAAGTATGATGGATTGAAGCCCAATAAATGTCTTAGAATGTATAAATCTCTAATGATACCGTAAAAAATAAAACACTGATACTGTCCTTGGAAAAGTTACCAGGAAACAAAAATTCTTTTTCAAGAAAATCAAACACATAAACTATCAAACTATTGCAAGTAACCAAGGAACTTGATGCAATATTTCTCTTTGTGAGAGTGTTCCCTCCAACAAATGAAGACATGAAGGTTATGCCACCATTTTGAGACCTTTATCAAAATATTGGATTTTCTTATTTTGACTTCATTTTTTTACCCCTTACAGTTGTTTTGCTTTTGGGATAGTATCTTACTGACACCCTGAAGTAAAGTTTAATCTTTTGGACAAGCAAAATCTACACTTTAGGAAGCACTGAAGTGTGATTTATTTTACTTTATTGTATTGTATTGCATTTTTGGTTTCTTGGGGCAGTGTCTCTTTCTATATAGTCCAGGCTGGTCTGGTCTTCCTGTCTCAGCAGAAACCTTTCACTTTAAAATCATAGAACTGGGATCACCGCAGACTTGAATTTTTATATGTCATGTCTAATGCCCGGTGCAATTCACTGAGTAAGAATTTACTTAATGCCATCAGGACTTTCATTTCTGTTTTAAATTATCAATTAAAAAGTCTGGGTTAACATTACTTAAACACTTATCCATGCCACAGATATGATGTCTAACTATCCCACAGGAAAATAATAGTCACTGTCAAATAAGAATACATTGATAACTGTTTTGTGTTGGAAATAGGTTTAAATCTTAACTCACATTGCAACAACATGAGAGAACACTAGGGGGTGGTGGTGTTAGCCCAATGCTTTCTGGGGATTGGAAAATTACACTGGATGGGTGTGGTGGCAGCGTTTTGCCTGCTGCTGACTTCTGAAGTTACCTGGAGTGCTTGTTATATCCATCGCCTCTTGAAAGAACACTTAAATTCTGAACCCATCCATAAATGCTTTCTGGAAATGCCTGTCTAGCTATTCTTTCTGTTCCCAAGAAAAGAGAAAAGGGGGCGTGGTTTTTAAAAAAGGAGAAATTTCTTGACTGCAGAAATAGCATCTAGCTGCTGCCTCATTCACCGCTCCTTTTCCTCCTCCCTTCCGCGCACCTGGGGCCCTGTCACTTTTGATGGTATCTGAGAATTGATTCCATTCTCAGCCTTCAGTTTTCTATCCCTATTCTTAATTCTACTCAGTTTAATTCCAATTCACTAATGCACTAAATAATCAGTTTGGATGCTATCCCACTACCTAGAAAAAAAATAACAAAAATTAGAATGCCAAAACTAAAAATCAAAATCTATAAAACTTATTTACATTTTCTAAAATTGCATTTTGTCCATTTTTGTATATTTTTTATTTTGACTTTTTTTTTTTTTTTTTTTTTTGGCCTTTACAGTTGTTTTGCTTTGGGGACAGTATCTTTAAAAATAACCCAGACTGATCTCTAGTTTACCGGTCTTCCCACTTCAGCTCGCTAACTGCTGGAACTGAGAAAGTGTTCCACCATTCTCCTCTATTTTTTAGTTCATTTTAAAAGCGTAATATTCTGCCAACAGTGATTTGCTTTTTGACAGCTTATGTACTGTTGGGCATGGACCCTAGGTACTTTATATATGGTGAGCATTTGTATGCTCAACTAAGAATCCAGCTGTGTTCCAGAACCTTCTTAATGTGCAGTGAATCTTCTAATACAGGACGAGCAATGCATCTTTTTTTTTTTCTTTTTAAAGAGTAGACGTTGTGATTACTACATGAGCTGTGTTCTGAACTCGGGTTTGGCCTACTTAAATTCTAATTCCTATTCCACACGGCTCTCCTGATTTACTTCTTGAAGTCTGTTTGGAATGTGTCATTAGCAGCAGGCGGTGGGTGATTATGAAAATATGTGTTTAATGCCATTAATCCTGCTTGATTCTGATTTCAGTTCTTCAGGTCTTTTGTACCTGGAATTTCTATAGCCTGTCCTCTTAGTTCTATTTCATAAATAATAAGTGGTTTGCTCCCCTATACACACAAGCAATCCGGATCCATGTTTGTGCTACTCAGAATTTCAATTCATTGGAGCTTCTGTCGGGTTTCAGGTCATTCTGGTTCCACCATATCAGCCAGAATTCTGTGGGGACAGAGTCCCACTCACAAGAAGGTTGCAATGAATTTAAACCAGGGGCTGTTTTCACGGAGGTGGACAGGTTGGAAAGAAAGTCGTTGGAGAGGCTGGATGGCACAACACAGTACAATAGGGAGCTACCACCAACATGGACATAAAGTGACAGCCAAGAAGCTCATTTAGTTCTTTGAGAAGCACAGTTGTGGTGTCCTCGGTAGCTGCTGTCTTGGATGGAACCATTGCCAGAACCAAGATTGGGAGGAGCTGAGGCAGAAGCCCCCAAACTTACCTCCTCTCCAGCCAGAGCCTGACCTTGGCCACTGGAAGCAAAAAACAGGCAGGGGACCAGGTGGTGATTGCAGCCATGGCGAATAACAGTCCCTGGATGTTAGAGTGTCTCCCTAAGTGTCTCTCTTTGTGTGTCTATTTTATTCACAAGTTCATCAAATCCTAGGGAAGTGACCCATTAAGGAAGGTCTTCCATGGAAATACTAGGTTTTTTGTTCCCTGACTCATGTCTGATGGCTTTTGTGTGGTTCATGGGAAATATCTGCTATTCCATAAAAATGTAGTTACTTCTCAGCCTCACACGACCAACTTTTAAACAGGTTCAAAGTCCCTCAATGCTAGAATGCTCAGGCAGAGCTCCAGGGGAAAGGGAGACAGGTCTATTCTCTACCCCTTCCTAAATTAGTCAGTCCAGCCTGGGCCACTGCAACCCTGCCTTCTTTATGGTTGATTCAAGCTTCTGCTCCCAAATGCTCTTATTGCTTCATCAAGTGTTACTCTTAGGACTCCTGGCTCCCCCCTTCCCTTCCTGAATTTTCTCTGAAATGATGAATGGAAAACAAATCTGGTGTTTCATCCTAAACAAACTGTCCTTGAAGATGCTCTACCCCCTCCCCCAAAAATGAGCAATGGATTAAAAATGCCCCTTCAGAAAGTGTATGCTGTCCTAAAACTTATGAAGTAAAAGTTGTTGTTACTTTTCTCTTGTCTAAGAAGCTCCTGACTCTTCAGGACAAGCGTGGTCTGACTTTTGTTTCCAAGTACTCTTTTCCCCTGCCTGGATGACTCCTACCTGATATCCAGCTGGCTGGTGCACATGGGTGGGCTTCTCCTTCTGCTTTGGCACCACCGTCATGGGCCAGCTTTGACTTTTCATCGGCCTTACTTTTCCAGGGTAGGCCACCTATCGATATGGTTGAGAACAAATAAAATCGATTCTTCCAGAGAAATAGAATCTGTGAGCGCTGTGTAGCCCTCCTTTACACAACTGTGTGGTGAAGTTTGCAGAGAGCTACTCTGTGATAGGAAAGCCAAGCTGCAGAGATAAAGGCTCTTCAGTTTGTCATTTTTAGGACTATCTCCCCTCCCCTCCCAACAAATGTGTGTTTCATGGTTTCCGGTACAGAAATAATGTTAAGCCAGGACGCAAAGAAGAGTCAAGGTAGTTACAGTGTAATAGGCGATGTTGCTGCTGGAAATGCTACCGGTCACACAGTTTTCTTTTGTGACTTAAAGGGTCAGAGGAGTCACTTACTGGTGTCTCAGCCTGGGGTGGGTAGGTGGGATATTAGCATTTTAAGGAGGAATGTGTGACACAGGCATTGTGTTTCCAGCCCCCACAACCCCATCAGCCATAGCTCTGGGAGAAGGGGGATACCTGCCAGAAATGGTCTCCAGGGCTGCCAGGCCACTAGGTAGAAAGCTTCCAGAAGAGCTTCCAGGAGCACGGAGTCTACTGCCACTGACCCCCAGGAGTAGGCGGGCCGCCTGCATCCCCTGTGATGTGATTTCCAGGTCTCCACCCCCAGATTCCCGACACGCCCACTGGGCCATGTCTGAGATTCCTGAAGAAGCCCAGAGGCTTTGGCGCCCGTGGGAATCAGCAGTCTCCCTTGCTTTCTTGTCTGTCATTCTGTTCCACCACCAGAACTACAGAGAAATAAAGACGGATACAAATAGAAGGATTTTTACATTTTAATTTATTTGTGTCTTAATTGAGGTCTTTTGAGCAAGACATCCTGTAAAACACCTCTAAGCTCTGAATGGGCTAGCACTTTAAAGATAGGAGGGATGAGTTTTTGTTTTTATTGAGGGGGCGTTATTTTGTTTTTCATGTTAAAGTCGGGACTATGGCAAGCTGATGTTTGCTTTAGGATGAGAGAAATGATGAAATCTAGGATGGATGATTATCATTACAGAGAGTTCATATGGCCAATCCACGTATCTTGTTTGAATTAATTTCTCGTCCATGACAAGCCATCTGAGCACCAAGCGGACCACCTCGGTCAGGAAATCTTCCCCCCTTCCACTGGTACCCAGCCCTGCAGACTGCACCAGAGAGCTCTCTCTCTTCAGCCCAGTGAGGCTACAAGGGTCAGAAGAGTCCTTCCAGACGCTTGTTCATTTTACCAAAACAGGAACCCCAGAGATTCCTCTCTACTTCTTCCATGAAGGTCTGCTTGCTCACGCTTCTTCCCCAGCTCCTGTAGACTGTTCAGAGACAGATGCACTCTCCACCAGCAAAGGCCTAAACTGGGCTTGGCCAGAGACTCTTCTTCTACCCAGAAGCACATGTATGGGGCCATGGAGACAGAAGCAGATGCTGAGGACCCATGGTACAAGTGAGGCTATTGAGGATGGCAGGGACAGACAAACCGACATGGACCCATTCACCTCTCCCACAGACCCACATTAAAAGTGCTGAAGAATTTTGTGCTCAGATTTGTACCAGGGTTTATTGCCAGCTAACCAGTTACAGTCACTTGATGCTCAGGAAATGTCTGAGCAGAGTTCTAAACTACCCAGACCCATGGCCACATTAAAGACTGAAAATAAAGAGAATACTGGTAGAAACCATAGAGAAAGGTACTTTTGCTACTCAGTCCACATTTTTAGCAAGAAATCCAAAAGTTGAAGACAAAACGTTCTTTAAAGTACACTTGGAAATCCATAATTAGGGTACATAAGAAAGACAATATCAGGACGAGTTTCATTAAATAATCATTATGTGAATATTAGGTTTGAATCAATTATAACTTGAAATATATCTAAGAAAATTGGGAAAGTGATAATAAAAATATCTGACTGTACTTTTCTTTATATCATAATAATTGCAATAATGATCAAATCAGGTCGTAGCATTATCCTGTGGATTAAGTAAGTTTATATTGTAAGGCACTCATACAATGCCTAGCTTAGAGGAGGTCCAATATAATTTATTTGCCATTCTTAGATACATGCCATTTTTTATAATTATGGTTATAATTGGATTTTAAAATAGGGTGAAAGATTAGCAGTCATTTAAACCTGTAGGGTGTGTGTGTGTGTGTGTGTGTGTGTGTGTGTGTGTGTGTGTGTGTATTTTGAAGCAGAGGTCCATCCAAAATCATTTCTATAAAAATACAGTGTGGGCTTCAAGGAGTAGGCAGCTTACAGGAGCTAGGGTTTCTACTCAGCGGGAAGCCTCTGAGGAGATGACATGGTAGCCAGGGAAATAACCTCCTAGGTAGTCTTGTTCTCAAGGCTAATGCTTTCAGACTGTTGTGGGATAACTGATATGGTGAGAAGCAAGTTGTAACGACAAGACAATAGCCAGTAACTAACAGGGCCTGGTCCAAGTGAGTCATCATGGGTTTGAAATGCATTTTCAAGTGTTAAATCGTAGTGTGTTTTTAGGGAATGGGACACTAGGGTAAGGGAACTGGGGAGCTATATGGGTTACAATTGGCAAACACCACTGGGGATAAAAGTTATTTTAACAGCTGATGAATTCAATAAGGTACAATCGTATGGATGCGTACAAGCTAAAAGTCAGCTCTGGGTGTTCAAACATGTCTTGTGAAGGCTGAAAAAGGTTCACATTGGGTTGGAACCCTGCTGAGAATAGCCAGACTGTAAAGGGAAACTGAAAACCTGCGTCTGCTCCACTTATTTGGTCTTCCTAGAAATTAAAATTCTCTGGGCCCTTTGAAACCATGTGCATGTTTATCGTCTGCCAGAAGGAGGAGCCTTCTAATGATCTTGACCATTAATGAGGGAGATTCCTGTGAGTCACCCTACACACAGATAGGAGAGAATAAAGCAAGCCAAATACTCATTGCTGTGAATTGAGTTTGTCTATAATAAATGGTTCTGTTAGGTTTGGATAAATTTTTAAAACCCAGGTGATCATAGATGATTGAGAGTGCTTGGAACAGAAATCAGCAGGTCTGGGGCTTATGTGTGTCACTCAGAACAATATGAAGACTTAGAAGTGATAACAGAAAGTTATAGGCTGTTGCAGGAGTTGATCTGTGTCTCCATCTTTACCAGGGATACTTGGCATCCCCTTGTGTTTATTGAAATAAATAAGTGCAAGTGGGTTTTGTTTTGTTGAGACAGGGTTTCTCTTTGTAGCCCTGGCTGTCCTAGAACTCACTCTGCAGACCAGGCTAGCCTCAAACTCACTGAGATCCTCCTGCCTCTGCCTCCCGAGGGCTGGGATTAAAGATATGTATACCATCACAGCGCAGCCATGCAGACTTTTCTTGATGCAGACTGTGTGCCTGTACGGCAGATGGATGATAGTGATAAAACATAAAACAAGCCCAAAGGCTGCAGGGTATCCCAAAAAGAAGAACTGGTGGATTGTCTTGATAAGAAGAGGGAGGATGTTCTGGAGCTGCCTGTAGACTCACAGGAATGGCTAGCAAGCAGAAGAGTGTGTAAAGGGACAACCGAAGCACATACAGACGACTGTTTTCACTACGGTGACTTCCCGATGTCTTCCTGGCATCCTTTAGGTTTTCCATGTCAAAGCCAGAACTGAACCTCTTCAATATTCCAGAAAAAAATTTACATATCATTTTTTCTGGACCTATTGGGGAGGACAGGGACAGGGGAGAGCCCTCCTTTCAGTGGAAGATTTAACGAGAATTAGCTAATGGCTAACCAGCTGTTTGGTGGAGCAATGATTCACGTTGGAATGGCAATGGTTCACAACCATTTCTCGACTGTAAAAATGTAAAGAAAAGGAAGTCCCCATAAAATCCAGAAGCAGATGCTTTCATTTACTAAACAAAACAAACAAAAAAGCAAAAGTTCCACCGAATGGTGAACTCATCCTTCAGGTTTATCAACGTACTGTTAAATGAGCTTGTCCTAAAAATACACATCTCTCATATTGATAGGAAACATTTAGAGAACCTCTTTATGCACAGTCACATGTGCCCCAAGACGGAGCTCAAACAAAAGTGAGCCCTAAAATGGCAATCCTGTGAAGGCTTGCATTATCATTGGCATGACATTTGTATTTGCTTATAATTTAGTAGTTTTTTTTTTCCAGTTGACTATAAACAAGGCCTTATGCCTTTGAGGATTCTTGTTAGGAAAAAAAAGAAACAACAACAGATTCCAAAGGGAGCTTTAAGTGGAAGTGTAACCAGTATTGCAGGTCCCCTGGAGAGGAGACAGAGCTGCCCATGACTGGAGCCAGAGATACAGGGAGCTTCTCTAGGGTGTCATGTGTGGCTGAGAGCCCATGCTACTCAAGATGAGACAGGAGACAGGGTAAGTTACAGAGTCATTTTGGACTCCGGCCCATCAAGCTGGACTCTGAATGAGGGTTCCTATGGGATTGAGACACGAAATTGCCTTTCTAGAATGGGGTAAGGTTGGCAATGGAAGAGATTCACAAGAAGGGAAAATGACTTGAGCAAAACCGCTGAGGTGGAAATAAGAGATCATCCAGGTGACCCAATGTGATATGAGTGACTATGTCATCAGACCAAGAGTTGTTTCAGACACACTAAGCAGACAAGTGAAACCCAGTTTCCTAGGCAGCTGAAGACTTGGTGGGTAAATAAAAACTTGGCAGTCTAGTTGCACAGACTTGTACAGGCGAACTGTGGTGTGACTACAGTGATAACATGCTTGAAGGTGTTGAGACATAGTATGCTGAGTAGGGGGAGACTCCTGAAGATCACTTGTCTTCAAAGGGTCTTGGTTTGCAGTAACAAAGTTCAACGGGATGGGTAGAATAAACAGGAAAGCATTACCTTTTCATAATCCAAGAGGCCAGAAGTTCAAAATCAGGGTATCGGTAGGGCTGGCTTCTTCTTCCTTTAGTTTGCAGCCAGCTGCCTTCCCCTGTCTTGTGGCCTTCTGCATTTGTTTGTGTCCTAATTCCTTCCATTTCTTTTTTCACCTCTTCATCATCCTCTTCTTTATTTCTTTTTCCATTTACTGGGACATGGTCTCATGTAGCCAAGACTGTTGTATAACTAAGGGTGACACTAAACTTGTCTTCCTGCTGGGAAATCTAAGCCTGCATCACCATACCTGATCTACACAGTGCTATGGATGGGCCTGGAGCTTTGTTCCTGCTAAATAAGCACTCTACTGATAGAACAGTTTCACCAGCCCAAGCTTCTCTTCCTCTAAGGACAACAGTATTGGAATAGAGCCCTCCTATGTCACCTTGTCTTATCACAATAACATCTTTAAACACCTTATTTCCAAACATAGCTATGTTCTGGGGTACTAGGGCTGAGAGCTTCCATGGGTGAGTTAAACAGGGAATGCTGCACATTGCAACCCATAACAGAGAGTAGGGGAACTCATAAACAAGGAGAAAATGGACAATCAAGTTTTGATGTAAGCAAATAGCCAGTGACTTGTATTCATTGACCACCCTCCTCCTATCCACCTTGAGTGGCACCAGACATGACATTCTCTGAGATCTGGCCCAAAATACAGCTCATATTGTATAGTGAATGGCATAACAAAGTTAGTGGCCAACTCCAGATCTTGTCAATTTTTAGCATTGTGAAGTCCACCTTGTACATTGTTAGAAGTGACCCAGACAAAGTACATGTGTGTATTTATCTCTGCCAGATAAGCTAAGGAGCACTGATGACATAAAAGAGGAGTAAAATATTTAGAGGTAATGTTTTGTTGCTAATAAAGTTGCCTTTGCCATGTGAGGTGGGAACCATAAGAACAATAGATGCTCTGGTCTGAGGATGTTCTGCTTAGTTGTTTGTTTGTTTCCATAGACTAAAAACAGAAATTTTCTCATGCTATGAAATATCTTTTTTTTTCTACTCTCCCCAGGAGTGTTTTTTTCTCCCCTCTTTCTGTGACTTCTGACCAAGTGAGACGCCTGGTGACTTTCTTTAGGTTCCCTGGTAACATCTGATGAACTGCTGCCACCACAGGAGCTTCTGCAGGCCTCCAGCACTGACCCTTCCTAGCTTCTGCTAGTTCTCCCTTCAAAAAGAATTATAGATTTTAGGTTGTGCTAGGGAGTTTTCTTTGTTCTGATTCTTGCAAATTCCTGTTTCAAAGTAAAGGCTAGTCATTTGTGAGGAAGGCCTGATATTAATATTAATTGTGGTGTGGATTGTTCTTTGTTTGGTTTATGTTCAAACTTCATTAGCAAACCTAAGACTTTCCAGTCTTGAGTAAACTCTGGTAGCAGAGAATGCTCATTTTCCGCACTGGTTATTAAACATGCATATTGAAGTCCACTATTTTAATGTACCTACTTATTGAACATCATTTAAAAAAGGAAGTGTGTATTCAAAAGAGCCATGATCTTGTTTTGAAGAATAATCAAAAACTGAGTCTGGAGACACATTACAGAGGCTGAGGCAGGAGGATGGTAGGTTTGAGGCTAGCCTGGGCTGCAAAACAAGACTCTATCTCAAAGAAAGCAAAATTAAAACTGAATTAAAATTAACAATATAAAGACCTTACAGTATACTTACAAAAGATTCACTGTTCATACATGAAGACCATGATTAATGATGATACACTCTGCACTTGAAAGCTAGGAAGAAAATAGATGTTAAATGTGAGATGCCACCTACACTAGCTAGCTTCGTTTAACCATCACATAATAACTAACATACTTCAAAATAGAGCATACACCATAAATATGTACACTTTTTAGTTGCCAATTGAAAATAAGCAATTTTTAAAGCAGTGAGAAAGTGAATAAGATTTAGCACCCGACATACAATCTGGACCCCAGAGAAAGAACTATGAGGTGAAAATTGCTGTGCCTGTATCTTTCAGAGAAGGGTGGAAAAGGTACATTGCAGAGCACACATAAGGCTCCAAGCTCATTGTTCTGCCAGAAGTGAGGAAGAGACCCTTCCCCTGCACACATGAAACTCCACACTGCACAAAACTCTCCTGGAGACAGGAGAGACACCCTCATTTCCACACAGACTACTGTGATGCCCATAAGCACTTCCGGACCTTGTTTCCTGGCCCAGCTCCCCACCTGTTGTTGTGCATGGGTCAAAGCCATCCTTCTTTATCTGATACTCCATCAACAGGCTGTTGACCCCAGGTCCTGCTACCTCCATGAACCCCAGTGTTGATGAAAGTTTTCTGTCCCTCCAGGGTCCTGCTGCCCTTAAGCCCCAAATAAACACACAGACACTATATTAATTATGAAACTGCTGGCCGATGTTTAGGGCTTCTTACTGGCTACCTCTGTCTTAAGTATTAACCCATTTCTATCAATCTGTGTATTGCCACAGACTGTGACTTACTCGGTAATGCCCGGCATGTTGTTACGCCTTCAGCAGCATGGTGACTCTATGGTGGGCTCCCTCTGCCTACATTTCCCAGAATTCCCCTCGTCTCCTAGTCCCGCCTATCTTCCTGTTTCATTGGCCAAACTGTTTTATTCATCAACCAATAAAAGAAACGTATATACAGAAGGACCTCCCCATCACCCCAGATTTGTCTGAGTCTATGCGTGTTACCTCATGTTGGACCACCAACCTCCTCACCCAGTTTCCTTTCTCCCTCTTCCTATGGTGCAGCCACCTCACCTAGACAGCCACCTTATTCTCACACTTGCCGAATACTCCCCATTGAACCTGCTTCTAGTTCACCAATGCTGTCCCCCCACTATCTAGCCCGCCCCCCTCTACTTCCTGGCCCAGCAAGCTCTGTGCTGCAGACTGCAGTGAATTCCAAGTGTAAGACAAGCTGAATATATAGCACCATGCCCTAAGGAAGCCAAGGACAGTAAGCGAATCAGCTTCGCAAGTTCTAGCGTGAAAACGGCTCATAAAAGAAGAAACCATGAAATAACCGACATACTGGTTGTGAAACATAGCTACTGCTTTATTGTGGCTTAAAACAATTACAGTGTTAGCAAAGGGTTATTAGTATATGCAGAGATTGGGTTAAATCTTAAAATGTTTTAAAAATCAAATAATAGAGCCACTAGATGAATCTTTCTAGCATTCAAGGGGTTTCCTTGGGATCTCGTCATGCCTCGGCCCCTTTCTGCAACCTCTTCCCCTTACTTCTTGTCCTCTCCACGGATGTGCGATGCCCTTCTCTATGCTGCGAATATGTTTTATTACCATTGGGTAATTGTACAAAAGCTGATTTGGTCAATAGCCAGGCAGAATAGAACCAGGAGGGAAATCCAAGCAAAAATACAGGGAAAAGGAGGGCAGAGTCTGGGAGACTCTAGTAGTTACTGGAAAAGCAAGATGTCAGGTAACAAGCCACAAGCCTCGTGGTAAAATATAGAATTGTAAGACCCCTGGAAGCTCAGGCCTCCAGAATCTTTTCCCAGGACTGCGGCCACCCCAACCACCAGGAAAGAGGCGGAAACTTGATGCAAACAGCAAGAGGCTTTAATGAAAGGTAGACGTTTGTACAAACGGGCTCTCTCAGCATGCAGGCTAGAGAGCAGCCTCGTCCCCCCAGGCACAGGCGTTTTCAAAGGTAAAAACCATAAGCTTAGGGAGGGGCCTCGACTCTCTGTCCATTGAATATGTGACCAGAGTCATAGGTTCCTAGGAAGCCCTTTGTCTTGAGGGGAGGCCTGAGAATCAGATGGCCTCCTGACCCCACCAGTTGTAAAACCTGCAGACCTCAGAATGTGCTAACTAATGGTAGCTATCTCTTTGTTTCACAGGGACCCTTAATTGTTAATGATTGACACATTGGCCAGTGGGGCAATCTGTTTCCTTCATGAGCCCCTTAGGGAGGGTGGCCATCTGGGAATTCTTGGTACCCAGTTATCTTATGGCCTTGTAAGGGAGTAATTGCTGGTGGGTGGTAAATTCCAGGCACTAAGTCATAGTAGTAGCCTTGGTCAGTTTCTGGGCTATATTTCTTTGCTAATTTTTAAGTCTTTCAGAATAATAGAAATGGATTAATTTAAGTTGTAAGATCTGGCTAATAATAAGCCTGACCTAATAGGCCAAACAGTTTGTAACTAATATTAAGCCTCAGAGTAGTCATTTTGGGAACTGGCAGGCAGGAGAGAAGCTTCCAGTTACACTCCACCACATGTTCCTACCATGTTTTACCCCAAGGGCATAGATCTTACCAACCACAGACTGAACCTTCTGAAACTGTGAGCCAAAATAAACCTTTCTTCTTTGGAAGGCACCTTGTCAGGTATTTTGTCACCACCAGACTAAGAGCGAACGAACACAGAGGTCAAGAGAATGCCTTTGCAGCTTCAGCTATGGGGAAAGCGTGGCCCATCTCCTGTGGGTGTGGAGCCCCCATGCCCCCCACCCCTCATTCCCACATAGCCCCCTCCACATGGAAAGCCAAGATGGCTTCTCACACCTTCTCCTTCTCTGTAATTGGCTCCTTTCTGTTGCTGTGATAAAATACCATGACCAAAGGCAACCTACGGAGGAAGGAGTTCCAGAGGGATAAGAGGCCGTCATAGTTGGAAAGCATGGCAACAAGACAGAGGGTTGGTAGTGGGAGCAGGAAGCTGAGAGGTCACATTCTCCAATGCACGTGTGAAGCCAGGGGAGTGAACTAGAAGTGTGTCAAGACTATGAATACCCGAAGCCCGCCCGCCCTCAGAGACATGCTTCCTCCAGCAAGGCATGCCACCTCCTGGGAACCAAGTGTTTAAGTCCTGAACCTGTGTGAGACATTCTCAATTTAACCACCGCAGGCTCAGAAGGTGTTCACCAGCCTCCAGCCCCTCGGGAAAGCCAAGCCCTGTCACAGCTAAGTGCCTTGCTGTTGAGTGAGAATTAATATTTAAATTAATTAGAAATACCTAGTGCAGTGTCTGCATGTAGCCACTTACTAACCAATTTCCGTGAGATGTCTTTACATTTTTCCATATATTCCAAGATGGGTTGTCAGTCTGGAGCTGCCAGAGTCAGAGTCAGTATGGCTTCATTCAAACACCAAATAATGAAGGCGACAAAAGACAGAGGGTAAATTAAGAACTAGAGAACTAGAGAGACAGAAGGCATATATATATATATATATATATATATATATATATATATATATATATATGGTGTGTGTTATATATGTATATATACATATATGTGTGTATATACATATATATGTATGTGAGATACAGCTATATGCCAGCTTATTTGCAAACTGATCAATGACTTATTTTTACTATGCACATTGAGGTGCTGTATTCACAGTATGTCGGATGTCATGGTATGCACGTATTGGCAGGGGAACCGGGATTCACTAGACTCAGTATAGAATGAAGTGGAATTTATTTGGGGAATGAGAACTTATACAGGAAAGAAGTGATGCAGACCCCGCTACCCTGATGCTCTCCGAGACCTGAAGGGGCTCGGAGCCCTGGCGTGGTGTGTCGTGACCCGGCATGTCTCAGCCTTAACCCATGATGTTTGGCCTGAGTGGAGGTGTGTGGACCTGGAAACTTCTAGCAACCCAGCGGCGATAAAGACCAAACACAGGCATCTTGTCATCTTTAGAGAGCTCTCAGTTCCATGCTGTAGAACTAGAGTCATTTCTTTATTAGCCATCTTTTCTGCTGTTTCTTAACCATCCTTTCCTTACCATGAGGGAAACCATTTCTATCCTTCCCCTCTCCTCTCTGGTCTCTCTCCCCTAACTCCTCTCCTCCCTAGTCACTCACACACCTATGCTCCCCCTGCCCAGGTGCAGGCCTATTCAGAAGCTTAGGTGGATAGAGATATAAATTAGGAGGCAGATTACCCTGAGGGCATGGTAAACAATAGTAGCCTTACTGGCATTAACAATACAATAGTGGGCCGGAGCTTTCCGGGTGTTCCTGTTTAGTGAAACCCAAGGCTGGATCTCAAAATATTCCATAGCGAACTATTTTGGTCCCCCACAGTGATGAGTGCTACAGGTGTGGTGTCGGGGTGGGCGGGTGAATATATCCCTACATTCATGTGTTCACACAAAAGCCAACTAACCAAGGTGAGGTGTAGCATTTTTAAAGAAACCTTCAAACCTGTATGTTGCAGGACTTCCTTATTAGCTGGACATTGTAAAGTGATCCAAGCTGCTTTGCTACAGGGAACCCATCAAAGGTGACCACACAGTTTTTAGCCAGTTGAAAGTCCTTATTTCAGCTGGCTGGGACGACACTCAGGTGTTCAGTCCTATGTGTAGAGCCCAAGCATGTAGACCAATGGACTTCTAAAGGCAAAAGCTCATCCTAGCGTCTCACTTGACAGCTACAAGGCAGTGGTCTGCACAGCAGACAGTTTAACAGAAGCTAAGGTACACTAGCTGGAGCATTTTGGCCTTAGGCCCTAAGGTTGGATGATTTTCCACAGGATTCTTCATCAATGACCTCAGCAAGAATACAAGATGGAGGAACCTCTGTACTGTCTTGCCCTGTCTTGACCTTGTGATCTTCTAACAAGAAGCCCAGAAGAGGGGCTTTGCTTAGTGGCCTCATAGAGATCTAATTCACATAGAACACTCTAGGATTATTTAGAAGACTAGTTTTAAAATTTTGGCCCTCAAATCCATGCCTGCCTGTCTTAGACACTATGAAATTGATAATGCCCGTTGATTTAAAATTTCACAAACTGATTAACAAAGAAAACTTCACATAAGATTTTCCAGGATTAATTGTTACCACTCTTTTAAAGAGCAAGGTTTTCTAACCTTATAACCCTCAGACTCAGAGACAATCAGCCAGGGATTTTCTGTGAGTGTTCCAATAATATCTTACCTCATCCCCAGTGAAACTCACCTTGCTGAAGAGTGGGTCTCAAAAATAAGTCCTAGAGGAATATGTTTTCAAAAATGTAATCTACAAGTCCTTATGGCAGATCGTGTATCAATCACTATGGCAACAACTCAGAAGCAAGTAAAGAAGAGAATAAGCAAACTATAAAATTCTAAATGAAATTTGTCTCGATGTATATATGCTTATGTATATATGATACACATTTTCCTATAGAGGGGGTGTAAATGTTTCTGTTATAGTCAGGGTTAGTTTCAAAGAAATGTCATATGATAAGTTAATGCAAAGCGATACTTGGGAGACTAAGGCAGGCTTCCTGCAAGTTCAAGGCCAGAATGGGCTACAGAGAGAGATCCTGTCTTTTTAAAAACAAAATCAGTTCTTGAATCTCAGTTCAAATTGAAGAAAAGATTCACTTGCATATTTTAATGTTAGTAGTAACAGATGTTATTGATGTGGTGTGATTGTCAAATAGCTGTGGTACTCTATTTTAGACTTGAGTGAGGGATGGATAACTGGAAAGTGAAATTCAAAGCTCTCTTTTCTCACCATAGCAACAGGGGAAGGTGCTTCTGCCCGTTGCTCCCTTTATTTCTCAGACTTTCTGCATTTGTCCCTCTCCGTTTGTCTCGCCCTGCTTCCTCATCAGCTACCTGCCCCCTTACAGGTTTCTAACAAGTCGTAGCAAAAACATCGTTGTAACATAGAACTTGGCAGTGGTGCTTGAGTTAAAAGTTCTGAGTGTGTGACTGGGACCCTCTTCTTTAGACTGGCTCCTTGTTATTGTTGTCATGAAATCAAAAAAAGCACCTTATTTGTGTCATGTGAGAATTGAGGCTAAAGCTATGATTAGCTAACTAAAATAAAACTCAGTGAAATAATATTACATGAAGCACAGAAGGGGAGAAATTCCTTAAGTTCAGTAACATTCAACTCATCCTGAATTCTGCACTTTTTTTTTTTTTTTTTTTGTCATATGTTTGCTTCATTCTCTCCAGGAAAACTGTGTTCTTTCCCTTTACCTATGACAGCAAACATTAAACCTGGCACCATTATTAAGTGCTGATGAAACACCGGCACCCTAACACAGCAAACCTTCAAGCTTCCTGGCAAGCCACAGGCAAGACAGCCTTAAGGCAATTCCTGGAATCATTTCCTTGTACACGATCCATACAAGAAAGGGCTTTACATGCACCACATTAAAAATCAAGGAAACCTCATCTTTGGCTTGAGCTCCATCGCAACAAGCTGGCACAAACAGATCTCTTGGCAGAAAGGATTTGGCACTCTTACTAGGGGCAATAACTTCAATTTCACAGAGCACTGTAGAGATTCATTGCTTAAACATAAACCTGAAAGAGTGCATCTGCGCTGGTTGGGCTGAATGTTTGTTTCGCTTTATATTTTTACAGAAGATGGAGACTGGAGCTTTGGGGCAATCATGGTCTTTTGGGCAATGTCTCCATCTGAAATCTCTTACGTTCGTTAATTTTAAAGGTCCCTTCTTCCCATGTGTGTCTTTCTGTTTTAAGAGCAAGAACCTTCCACCATTTCTTCTCCAATGGCTGGGCTGTGTCCATGGTGTCACACATTAAGCACCACTTAAGGAAAATAGCCATCAGGATGTTCCATGGACAACTTACAGAGGGCCCTCCTGTGCATCAGTATCATTTAGTCTTCATAAAGGACAATAGAATCCCTGGATGGAGTAGATGGAGTAAAAGGTCTTTTGTAGGATTTCTATCACAGACTTTTGATACTAGGGTACTATTAAATCTGGCACATACATTAACATTTTTTTGACCTGGAGAATTAAGACACCCCATAACCATTTTGTTCTTTCCAAGTCTTTTATTGTAGCAAAACAAACAATCATGACTTCTCGCGTATTATTGTAAGATCCCCAGAAGCTCAAGTCTCCAGGATCTTAGCCTAGGACCTCAGTCACCCCAATCACCAGGTGGATTCGAAAGCTTGATGCAAACTGCATGAGGCTTTATTGTTGTTTAACGAGCTAACCCCATGTTAGCTCGGGTCTTTCATCCATCAACCATGGCAGATGGCTAGAAAAGACAGCTCGAAGCGGTTGCATAGAGATCTTATAGGGCAGCGTAAGGGGAGTGTCTAGGGGTAAGCACAGGCTCAGGATTGGTGTGCCTCCCCTTGGAGGGCTTGCCCTGTGTTGATTGGTCAACTGGTTGTTATGGCCCATAGGCCTTCCCAGGGTGGTTGCTATGCTCTGCAGGTCATTGCTGTGCACTTGTCCATAAAGCACACCCAGAGCCGTAAAGCATAGCACCACCAGCTAAGTTGTGATTGGTTCCTTGCCACGAGGCAGGCATCTGACCTCTTAGTGACTAAGAAAAGTCAGACAAGCACGTGTTCAGCTGTTATGGCTGCCGAAATGGGGAGCTGGTCCCTTCATTATTAGCACAGAAAATAAGGTTGCTCTTCTAGAATATACTCCCTTACTTCCCATTTCTAGCCATTCCCTAGTAGACCTTCATCATCCTTAACATAGAAATTTTAAAAAGGAAATTGGAAAGGAAATGTGGTGTGATTTTCCTTCCAAACAAAAATCATGCTTTGTTACGGATTTCCTAGTTATTTCTCTTCCTGTTGCAGGAAGGCCCTTCGGTCAGTTTCACTTGGATCTCCCAGACAAGTCTAACAGGTCAAGAACTACAGAGTTTCACACATTGACCTAAGGCCCTCACTCAAACATATTTGCAGTAATTATTTATAGCTTAGTGATGTTCAGCACTGTGTGCCCTCAGTTTAGGTCTCAGAAAAGAAGGAAAGACAACCCCATTCCGCCTGTCTGTTTACAAAGCAGCCTTCCTCTCTCCCCATTTATATACTATTGCTATAGCACTCAGTTATTTTCATTACTTTAACTATAAGAGGGAGGGAAGAAATGAAGTTCCTTTACAAAATACTACTCAGTTGCTTTTCCAAGTAGAAACTTGATTGGGTGTGACAATTCAAAGTTTAAAGAAAAGAGATTGTGGGCTGGAGAGATGGCTCAGCCGTGAAAGGCTAGGCTCACAACGAAAAATGCAAGAAAAGTGATTGCCCTTGAATTTCAGTTATCTCTATTTGTTCTAGGTAATGTTTGCACATGTAATTCAATTCTTGTTCTCAGATTATCCACTGTCATCTAAAAATCCACTGCACTAGTATTTATCTTTTAAAGAGCCACAATATAATAGGAGCATATTCACTATTTAGAACTTCTGGGATCATTTGTTCATCTTTGTAGATTGCTGTATTTTCATATTTTAAGTATATATTTATAGTCAGCCATTTTAAGCAGCAAGGCTCAGTAAATGCCTTCTTTGAGCGTCATAGCAGGACAGTTAAGAAGGGCAAAGAGAACAGATTAGGTAACTTCAAGAAATTCCATCACAGAAAAAATTTGAGATTAGTAGGTTCTATAACATGTGAAGTTGAGACAAGATTTATCGTTGCCTTTTCAGATGAAAAGTTCCCGTAGCATATGTAAGCATTCAAGGATAGTAACAGCCAGTGGAAGGCTTGTGACCTGGGAGAACCAGAAGAGGAAGGGGTCTCGGCAGATTTGAGCTCAGATTGGAGCAGTTTTAACACCTTTATCTGAGCATGATGAATGGAACCAGATGTGAGAATTAAGCACATTTGATGGGGTTCTTGTCAAGAAGTTGCTTTGATTAGGGTGGGTATCAGTTCTTCCAACAACTTGTTTTAGCTGTGGAGACTCTAAGTTGGTTGTGGTGAACTAATAGTCAAACAGAACATTCCAGTCAGCTGCTGGAAAATGTGCTGGGGACTAACAAGGAGGCACCGTGGGTGTAGCCGTTGAATCAGGCATCTGATGCAGCTGAAAGCCACGTATTTATTCTGTGCATTTATGCCGGGACCAAGCTACACAGTTGGGTGACTTTCTCAGAAGCCCTCAACAGCTTCTCTTATATAACAAAAATAAATAAGCTCAAAAACATTAAATTGTTCCTCTTAATATGAAGCCAAAAGTAGAATCAAATATATTTTGAGCCAAAATAATCAAGTATGGTTGTCAGAGGAGAAACAGGGCAATAAATACTGCCATTATCTCAATGTTTGTGTGAGGGGGAGTGAGTTGTTGGGAGGGTGGGTGTGGCTGTGTGCAGATGTGTGCAGGGGTGGACATTGGACTCAGGCGTTGTTTCTCAAGAGCCATCCATATTGTTTTTGAGACAAGATCCCTCACTGGTACATGGGACTTGCTGTTCAGCTAGGTTGGCTGGCTAGTGAACCCCAGGGATATACCCATTTCTGCCTCCTGCACACTGGGGATAAAAGCACATACCACCATGCCTGGTTTTTTATGTAGATCCCAGAAAATGAACTCAGATCCTCATGTCTGTGTGGCAAGCACCTTGGCCAGTGAGCCACCTGCGCAAATCTCCCTTGACTTTTCATATCCTCTTTGGGTTAATACAGTCTGGAGGTCAAGCTTTCTCCCCTCAAGCAGAGATTTCTACACTGTCTTAATTAGGGTTTCTATTGCTGTGAAGACACACTGTGACCA
The DNA here is from genome assembly GCF_003668045.3 of Cricetulus griseus. Classification (NCBI taxonomy): domain Eukaryota; kingdom Metazoa; phylum Chordata; class Mammalia; order Rodentia; family Cricetidae; genus Cricetulus; species Cricetulus griseus. Next base: position 458,933,616 of record NC_048595.1, read on the forward strand.
TGGCAACTCCTATAAAGGAAAACATTTCATTGGGGATGGCTAGCTTACAGTGCAGAGGTTCAATCCATTGTTGTCATGGTGAGACATGGCAATGTACAGGCAGACAAGGTATCGGAGAAGTAACTGAGAGTCCTACATCTTGCAGGCCAACAGGAAGTGGTCTGAGACACTGGGTATGGCTTGAGCATATGTAAGACCTCAGAGCTGGCCTCCACAGTGACACACTTCATCCCACAAGATCACACCTCCTAATAGTGTCACTCCCTTTGGGGCCATTTTCTTTCAAACCACCACACACACTTATACATCACATTCAGCTGACTGGCTTCTGCAAACTCCACCCCCAAGAGTCTCAGATTCAGTAGCCTCTGGTGGGTCCCTGGGACCCCACATTTGACAAGTTTACAGATGCAGCTCTTGGTCCATCCAGGCACCACTTAGAGAATCACTGCTCTAAGTAAAGCTTCGGCACCAGGATAAATAGCTGCAGTGAGCAGGACCATACCTGGTCCATCATTAGTACCCTGAGGAAGGCAGGTAAGCCCATATGTATTGGATCATTCTATAAATAATGGCTGATCTTTTCTCTGAAGCAGTGTAGCCTGGGATCACACAAAGCTTAATACAATGGCTTTATCCATTTCCACACCCAACCAAACACTGAGTTACATACATGCACTCACCTCCTAAACTGAATAGTAATTGCTTCACATGTGAAATGCAAATGATTAAAAAAATAAATCTATAATGTGCCTGTATACACACATTATGTTTAGTAGAATGATTCCCCCTTTTACTTAGTAAGACTCTCAATAGTTTGTGCATGGCTGCTGGCCAAACCAAGACAGAGACCGTGATCTCTCAATTCTTGCAAAATTCCCACTGACCTTCTTACCAAGTCCTTTATTTAGGTTCTCCAGATTATTCTAAGTGATTGAAAACTATAGAAGTTCACACGATGACCTGAGGCCCTAGTTCAAACGTATTTATGGTAATTATAGGTTTAGCGATGTTCAGTACTGTGTGTTCTCAATTTAGGCTGCAGAAAAAAAGCAGGAACCATAATCCATTCCTCCTGGCTGTTTACAAAGCAGTCTTTCCCCACCCCCCATTTAAATCCTATTACTTTGGTATTAAAAACAATAGGAATCTCCCTTTGGCTAGGAGCTTAGGATGTGAAACAGCCTATCATGGTTACTTAAGTCTTGTAGTAGGACCTTCTGTAAACACACAGGCCTAGAGCAACCTTGTCTATCCCAGTGGGAACAAACGCAAACACAGAACTCTCTCATTGCAGTGATTTTTGTTTTCTCCCTCTCATCCCCTTGTGTCACCTCTTAAAAACCCAGATTTCATGTGATATTTAGTAGGGGAAAAAAACGATCCCCATGACATAGTTTTAATTGTCAACTTGACACGCTGTAGAATCGCCTGAGTAGAGTCTCATGAGGGGTCATCTAGATGTCCTTTGGGATGTCTGTCGTCACTGTGACTTCCCCACAAGGGTGAGCCATAATCAGGAATCATTAGCTAAAATCAGCCTTTCTCCCTTAAGTTGCTTTTGTAGGGTATTTTATCACATCAACAAAAAGGGAACTGGAGCATGTTGGTAAAAGCTCCCAGTGATTAGGGACTGGGGAGGTCACTCACTTCTCAAAGCACTCCCTGTCCAAGCATGAGAACCTCAACCTGGTCCAGGCCAGAATCCTCATAGAAGTTGAAAAGGGGTGGTGCATATCTGCAATGCCAGAATTGTGGGGCAGAGACAGGCAATTCCCTGGAATTTATTGGCCAACCACCCTAGCCAAATCGTTGAGTTCCAGGTGCCCTGACAGACACTGTCTTAAAAAAAAAAAAAAAAAAAGAAAAAGAAAAAAAAAGAAAAGAAATGAGGAGTGGAGGAGTGGGCTCCCAAAGTTCATTTGTGTACTAGGGGTAAATACTGATCCACTTCCAGTGGTCCTGTAAATTGTCCAGACCTCCAAACTAACTTCCTCCTTCAGGGAGTCTGGAAGACTATCCCCCAAGGTAGGCCTCACCCTCCCTGGGGAGCAGAAAGGGGTTGGGATAGGAGGGTCTGTAGGGGGCAAGGGAGGAGGGGAGGGAGAGGAAACTGAGATTAACATGTAAAAGAAGCTTCTTTCTAATTTAAACTTTAAAAAAGAAAAAAAAATGAGGTAGAGGGGATCAAAGAAAATACCCAGTGTCAAACTCTAACCCCCACACACAAGAATGTTCATACACTTGTACACACACGTGAATACATACATAGCACACACACGCACAACAGAGAGAGAGAGAGAGAGAGAGAGAGAGAGAGAGAGAGAGAGAGAGAGAAGCCGAAAGCTGGAACCCGGGATGAATGTATCCATAATTATGGATGCTCTTGTGCTCTTGGTTGGGAATCACTCATACACAAAAGATCCTGGGAGCTGTAGCACTGTTCTCTGGCTAATGACCTGCTCTCTCCAAGAAGGAAAAGGTGTTGCTGCTGGTGTTTTTATGAAAGTGGATTAGAATTTAGGGATGGAAAGAGGCTCTGGCCCCAGTTTATGGCTCTGAGTACATTTTCTGAAGGAGAGATTAAGGAGCCCTGGGAGGCAGCACTCCAGTTAAAAGGACATTTCTTCCCAAGCCCCAAAACAAAGCCTCTCCAGATCCTACCCTCTCTCTCTCACAGGAGGCAGACAGAGGAGGTCAGAAGACATATTCGTAGGAAAGTCAACGGGATTCCTTATTTGAAATGAAGGAATGCATTTCTGCAGTCCTTCCGTTAATAGGAACGGACAACCAAGAATCACAGAGCTTTAAAAGAAAACTAGCAACTGCAAAGCAAACTGAAGAACTAACCCCCAGCAAATATTGTCAGTAAAAGGTACTATTTTATAACAATGGAATAAATTAATAGTTTTACCCAAATGCTTAATAAAACACAAAAAAAAGCCATGCAGTTCTCAATCCCTAACAAACAAATACACATGCTCAGACTAAAACAAAAGAAACACAGCTAAGAGAGTGTGTGTTTTTGGAAAATACCAGGCAAATAAACATACATGGAAAGAAGGAGCAATCTAAGACCAGTGGAAATGAAGGATCATAAAACCTGGGACATCTGCCCACTAGGAGACACAGAAAAAAAGATATAGGACCCTTGGAGGGCATACTCTCTGAAAACATAACTAGGAAATTTGTTCCTTCACATGAACCCAAAAGTGGAGGGGCAATGTGGGCATTAAAACCGATAGTAAGCAAAGGACCTCACTATTGAATGTCTTATGGTATGAACTTGTTTTTAATTCACAGAAAAATTCTTAGACATTTTCTAAAATCAGTATGCTGGGATATCCTTTATTGTGTGTGCGTGCGTGCATGCGTGTGTGTGTGTGTGTGTGTGTGTGTGTGTGTGTGTGTGTGTGTGTGTACACTTGAGTACACACGTATGTATATATGGGTGCATGAATTCTTGTGCATATGGAGCACAGAGGTCTACATCTGTAGTCATCTTCAGTTGCCCTCCACCCTTTTTTTGGTGTTTTGTTTGTGGGGTTTTTTGGGTGGGTTGTTTTAGCTTATTGTTGTTGTTGTTGAAGTGTTTGTTTTTGAGACAGTGTCTGTCACTGAACCTGCAGCTCAGCATTTCTGTTGGTCCTGTTCTCCAGTGAGTTCCAGGATGCTCCTGTCCCCACCTCACCAGCACTGGAATTAATTTGCCTTCTTTCTTAGCACCTGGTTAGGATATAAGGCTGTCTCCCCTCTTCTTCTTCCTTCTCCCACTGTTCATACCCAAACACTCCTTCTATATTACATTTAATGTATTTCAAAACATATGAGGTGGGAGTAATCTCATGCTAACCTTTTTGAGGAGTAGCTCTATCAAGCAAAGACTGTCTTGTCCCCATTCTGGATTTTTAAACATTTTGCTAATTGATGTCTACGATACCATACAATGAATGACTATAGATAATAATAATGTACTGTATATTAATCAAAAAAGCAGAATGAATTATTTTAAATGTTTTCATAACAAAGAAATGGTAACTGAGTGAGACGTGGTGAAACACCCTACTTGAAAAGTTGAGACAGGAGGATCACAAGTTCAAGACCAGCCCAGGCCACCGAATAAGACCCTATCCCAAAAATAAAATAGCCAAAAAAGGACTGGGGAGATAGCTCAATGGTCTTAGGTTCATGGCTTAGTACCACCAAAAATAAAGAAAAAGACAAATGGAAGAAAGGAGAGGAAAAAAGGGAGGAAGGGAGGGAGGGAGGGAGGGAGGGGAGGGAGAGAGGGAGGGAGGGAGGGAGGGGCAGTTTCATAAAATTCACTTATCCAGATTTGGACATCATGCAATATAAACATATATCAAAATCATACACTGTGTTTATTGCATGTATACTCATGTCTGGTTTCTATGTATCAACTAAAAAGCAAATTTTAGTGAGTGAAAATAATTTTGAAGTAGAAAATGTTACAAATGCTTTTCAAGGCTAACTTATTTAAAAGGATGTAGAAGTGGGGTTATTAACAAATAGGTCAAGATGTTTGAAATATCTAAGACACATATAGAATCTGGTGAGTCCATGAGCTGATGTGTACTCCGAAGGTGAGTGTACTGGTTTCCCTTCACTACTGTAATAAATTCCCACAACAAGATTTACTATCCCATGATGATAGAGGTCAGATGGCCCAAGCATGTTTCACTCAGCTAAAATGACGGCCTTAAGGGTAGAAATCCTTCTCAATGGTCTAGACTACAATCCTCTCCCTTGATTGTCCAGATTCCAAGACCTCTAGGGATCCTTGTCTTGCAGCTCCTTCCTCCGTCCTCAATAAGCAAACATCCAGCACCTTGTATTCAGGAACCTCCCATCAGCCTTTAAATACCCCCTGTGACTACACTGAGCCCACACAGTGTACCCAAAGGGATCTCTCCACCTGCAGACCTTAGCTAATCTCATCTGCAAAGTTTCTTTGCTTTGTATAAACTGAATAGTCACATGTCAAGTGGATGAAGATATGCATACCTTGGGGACTAATTTTCTCTATCACACAGTGAAACATTTATCTCACCTTCATTTTGAAAGATACTTTCTCATGAAGGTCTGAATGTGGGTCTTCTCACTTGCCTTGTACCTATGAGACACTGGTCACCATTCTTGCTTTTATTCCTGCGTATACTACACCTTTCTCTAGCTACTTCTTAAATTAAGTTTCATTTAAATTAAAAACAATCTTATTTTACATACCAATCCCAGTTCCCTCTCCCTCCAGTCCTCCCATCCTCCCCAACAATCCCTCATCTCTTCACCATCCACTCTTCTTGGGGTGAGGGATGAGACCTCCCATGGGTGACCAGCAAGGTCTGTCACTCTATTTGGGGAGGACCGAGGCCTCCCCCATGTATCTAGGCTGAGAGAGTGTCCCTCCATAGGGGATGGACTCCCAAAGCCCATTGGTGCACTAGGGATAAATACTGGTTCTATCACCAGAGGTCCCATAGACTTCCCAGCCCCCCCAACTGACACCCACATTCAGGGGGCCTGGTTCCCCAGTTGTCAGACTGGGGCCCGTGAGCTCATAGATACTCTGAAGAGGTTGCCTTTACTACTGTATTTAGATAGGTTGTGTGTCGAGGCTTGATATAGTTTTCTTTGGCATAATCCTTATATTTCACATGTCTCAAATTCATTGACTGAGGTTTGGTACATGTATAGTTCCTATAAAATCATAGCCATTCTTTCTTCTGCATCTACCCCTTTGGGGACTCTGCCTACACATACATGGGGCTGCTTAATGCTGGTGCACAGCTCGCCATTGTCTATTTGTGACTTACTCCCTTAATTTACTGCTTCATTTCAGAGTTTCTATTTCTGTGTCTTCAATTTCACTAATCTCTTCTTCAGCCACATCTAACTTATCATCAGTTCTATCCCACATATTTATCATTTCTCACACATTATTTTTTCTCCCTGGGTGTGCCGTTTGAGTCACTTTCATATCTTCTCTGTCTCTACTTACCTTTTCTTTCTGTGGTTGGTTGGTTGGCTTGGTTTTCCATTTGGTTGTTTTTAGAAAGTGTATTGCTATGTAGCCCAGACTAGCTTCAAGCTCGAAAATCCCCCTTTCACAGCCTAGCAAGGGCTGGGATTACAAGTGTGCATCACCATTGCCTGGCTCTATTTAATTTTTTAAGATTTATTTAATGCGTGTGTGTGCACACATGTATGTGCACGAGTGTGTGTATACAGGCATATGCATGTGAGTGCAGATACCTGTGGATCCCCGGCAGCTGGATTTACAGGCAGTTGTGAGCTTCCCCAGGTAGGTGCTCACAATTGAACTGAGTCCTTCAGATAGGTGCTCACAATTGAACTCAGTCCCTCTGCAAAAGCAGAATATGCTCACAGGCACTGAACCGTCTCTCCAGCCCCTCTACTTACATTTTTAAATGGCTAGCCCTATATTGTAAATGTTGTGTGCTGAGTGTTTCATACTTTATAAATATTCTTAACCTTTGTTCAGACACCATTAACTCACCTTTGGAAATAACCTGCTTTGGGGACGTCTTGCTTTTGTGATTTCCTACATGAACACAGAGCATACATGCATAGTGTAAGGCTGATTACCCTCACTGAACGAGGGGAGAGATTTGTGAGGACTGTACCCGATACCTTGTGAATCCTGATTTGTTTGGTCAGCAAAGCCCTGTAAAAGCAACAGGTACTCTTCTCTAAACTGTTCCAATGTGCTTTTCCCCAATGTGTCTTCATTGCTTGGGCCTCTGCAGCTGGATGGGCACCCCTTATACCTCTGATGTTCTGCACTTAACTCCAGAACTCCAGCTGCCTTTATCTTCCTGCATTTTGTCATCTGTGTGCAATATTCCGAATCCATTTCCTTGTCAGGAAGTCCTTCCTATCTCCTCTCCCTGTATCTCAGCCTGGGAACATCCTATTTTGTGCAGAGGTAATGGCCAGGTTCAACTCGTTAACTTCTAGTTTCTCATGGATCACTGTCTTCATTGCAGGTATGCCCTGTGCTTAGGAAGAGGTTATTGCATTCATATTTCCTGGTATCATTTGTCATTTCAAGTAGAAAAATAAATATGGCTGCCCTGGACAGCATCCTGAGCAGAAATATCTCATCCCTTAGCAATTACAGGAGTTCTTATACTTCTTTTTATCGTCTGTGAAATCGCCTTCATTTACAGAGACCTTGAAGCTTTCCATTGATTTGAATGTAATTCTCTGTTTCTTGAGAAGTTATTTATAAAGGGTTTATGCCTTTTTAAAAAATCCATAAAGTTGATGGGAACTTTCTAATGTGAAACACTCTTCTTACTTTGCATCTTAGCAAAAGTATTGTTTAACTTGCACCAAAGTACCACCACTTCCTTCGTTCTGTTATTCATCTTCAGATGTGTCAATTAAAGGCAATCTGTTCACACCACTTAACATCAGAAATCCTGTTTTGACAGTTTAATATCAGCGGGCTCTGAAGTCCCACAAGGCCTTTTATTTCTATCCCTTTGGAGGCATCATATGGACGTGATTCCAATTTTCACAAAAGAAGAAGAAAAATTTAAGATAATACTTTTCAGAAAGATAATTTAAAGAGATCCTGGGTGGCTCTTGAAGTCTTCAGTTTCTCCACATGGGCTGTTTCCTTCCATGAAATGAAAGACACCTTTCATAGGCAACTGCCTGTAGCTTTTGTATGTAAAAAAAAAAAAAAAAAAAAAAAAAAAAAAAAAAAAAACCACTAAGTGTCAGTGTTTTCTGAATGGCAAAAGCAAGAACTAAAGTGTCTTCTTATAAGGCCGATGATAACAATTGTGTTCATTCTTCTGTATAGCCCGGCAACACTGGGAATAAGAAGCTCCAAGCTGAGAGTCCTAGCTCCAAGCTGTAGAGCATCCCCAGCCTCTTCGGATGTAGACCTGAGGCTAGAGGTGCCACAGCAGTTTCATGGCATCACAACGTGACACGTCAGCTTCCTCGCCATCCTCACCTGTGTAGTTCAGGCATTAAATATTCCCCGAGCAGAACCAGGGCAAACCAGGTCAGGAGCTAAGCAAGTGTGCAGAATAGTTTGGTCAGGAATTCTGAGATGAAGCCATTTATTTAGATAGTTCATTTTGTAAATACCTGTCTTCTGTGTTGTAAATCGGCTGTACAACTGATAGGTGTGAAAGGAACCATCTAACTTCTCAGGGCAGAAGAAAAACAAGACCTTAGGGGCTTACACAGTGAAATTCTTTCCAAGGCAAGCAGGCAAATGTCCTAAAAGACCAGCGAGACCATGTTCAGCAACCTTCTCTGAGCGATTCAATTGTAATGTAATAAATGTGCTTTTTCATTGTGATCTCCCTCTTCTCCACTGTACTGCATTGCCTCTAATTCTACAGGTAGAATTTTTTTTTAATTCTGGAAAATTACCCATATGTTTAATTCACCTGACGGCCATCTTTCTTTATGTTCGGCAGTCTACCTTGAACCTTAACAAAGGAGCACATATTCTGTTAGATGATTGATACTTATCTTGTCCTCTGTGGACAACCCCAGTAGTTTTGCTCTTGCCCTCTCTCTCAGCTGAGTCTGCTGGAGCAGAAGGCAGATGAGGCTGAGGTTGTGGCCTTGTGGCCATGGTCAGTTAGGCTTCAGAGGCCTCCCTCTTATCTCCATTCAGACACCTGGGTGCTGTGACTCACAAGGAAGGGGGGCTATGTGTAAATCAAAGCAGCCAAGCCCATTCCAGGGCTGCAGTCTTGGTAGCTAGGAACCAGAGAGTCGTGTGTGGTGAGGCACAGTAATGAGCTAAGGAGATTAAAGTAATCTCCTTGATATTTTCCCCTGGCATTAGAAAATAAAAGCACCAAGCAAATAGCATCCAGAAAGAGGAGAAAGGTTTTATTTATTTCAAGATGTGATCTGAGTCATGTTAATTGACTTCAGTCAAATGCTCCCACACATGGCTTTAGAGTCCATCTCACAGGCTGACTAATGGCTAACAAGAATGTTCCACAACTCTGGTAAACACCCCTCCATCTCTGCAGTTTCCTCGTGTCTCTCCCACCACCTGCATTTATTTCGTCTATAATGTCTCAATAAATCTAATATCCAGAATCATCAAGAAAAATAATGGAAAGTTAGGAAGCCAAAGTTTTTAGAATTTAGGGAGTACATTGGAGAGTAAATTCAAAGAGTTCAACCGAATAAAAATAAAAAATAAAGACGAAGCAAGAGGAAGAAATAATGTTGGACTTTCTTCAAGCTGTGTCAATAGAAGCAGGGTTCGGAAAGACTGTGGAGCTCGCCCAGCAGAGTTCACAGGTGGTTCCAGTGCAGAAGCCACTTTTCAGCTTGAGAGGTGCCTGCTAGTCGCTGTCATTGGTACACACAAGTGGTGGATTATTTGTTTATTTTGTGCTCTTTACTAGGAAAATGGTCACAGGCAACATTAGAAACAGTCCCTGCTCTCCCAGTAGTGTAGTGGGGAGAGAGGAAAGCCAATGTAATAATTCGGCAAGTGAGTGTAGACATTCACCTGGTGTGTGTATTTCTGAGGGAAGGCATATTTCTGGGATACTCCATGGTACCAGGAGGGATTTGACTTTATTTACTATAAGGTACCAGTTGACTGTAGATTGGAAGGCATCAAGAAATAAAGTAGAAGCTGGAGCATCATTCCAAGAGAAGGACTTATGTGTATGTGAGTTTCTCCCTTAGTTTGGGACTGGTAGAATACTAACATGACTCTCCATAAATTATGAAATATGATCTCTGCTCCTTTGGGAAGGAGTTTCTGTCATCATTTTTTGCATTGTTTCTGTTATAAAACTACTCTTGGAAAGGATTTTAGGAGTGATGAAGCTACTATTCAATGAGTGGTGAATGTAGTAGGTGAAGAGACTTATTAAATTTTTCCTGAGCATGGAAATATTTGTTGAGGTGAAAGTGTCTCTAACATGGGACATACTTACCATGCTGCCTCCAAGTTCAGATCTTGTCAAAAGGCTGTCACACATCTGGTGTTTCCTACACCTCGCCCCCAGAGCAGGATTTATGTAAATGAATTTGTTTTCCATAGACAGACAAAATATCATGGAGACTGCAAAATGTGTACAGAGGTGATCTTCAAGAAGATATTTTCCAAGGGGATTCATGCTACTAATTAGCATAGTTATTACCAACACCTCATTTAAGTTATAAATGATCTCAGAAAGACAGAAAATAGTGTCTCACCCTTTGAGAACAAAGGATATACTAGTATTTGTACCAAATTTTGATGTGATATTAAAAAATTAATCATATGCCAGACAGTGGTGGTGCACGCCTTTAATCACAGCACTGGGAGGCAGAGGCAGGCAGATCTCTGTGAGTTTGAAGCCAGCCTGGTCTACACAGTGAGTTCCAGGACAGTCTCCAAAACCACAGAGAAACCCTGTCTTGAAAAGCAAACAAAAATAATTTAGTTATACCTTGCATGAAGTCAGCCATATAAATACATTTCAATCTGACATAGCTTAGAGATGATTTTATATATATATATATATATATATATATATATAATATATGAACAATAATAAATTATGCATTACACACACAAACACATACACACACACACACACACACACACACACACACACACACACACACGTATATGTATATATTCCCACCAATGTAATCATCTATAGGAAAAGCAATAGTCAGGATCCTGTGAGGAAAATGGAGCCCATGTCATGTCACTCAGTAGGAATTTAAAACAGGAAATTAGTTGCAGACACTATGGAAAGAGCTTGATAAAGCAGAGGTTGCCACGAGAATCCCATCCCACCATAGCCTGAGACCTGGGGACTTGAGGAAACGTTTTCACAACTCAAAACCACAGCAAGGTTGTCAGATCTCCAAGGCTTCAGGTGAGGGCTGCAAGGAAATGAAGCCACCAAAAGCACGCAGTTCACTTACGCACACACGGGCAAAACAGTAGACATGCATAAAATAAAAATAAATCTTTTAAAAACCTGAATTATTAGCTAAGTGTTTGCAGATGTAAAATGAGTTTAGTTTATAGGATTTCTCTGTTGGGTTTGACCCCTGAAAACACCTCAGATTGCAATAAACATAAGTCCAGTACTCCCAGAACTAGAATGGCCGTGATCTAATTGGATGGGGGGGAAAAAAACAAAAACCGTGGGATTAGAGACAGCAGGAGGAGGTCATTGAGACCCAAACTCCCACTCTCCAACCGCCTTCTCACAGCTGCAGGTCCACTCAAAATATAAACCAAGAACTTCAGCCCATTCATCCTGAATGACCTCCCCCTACAAAGGCCATGCCAATGACAGGAGGAAAAGCCTATAAATATTTCCTCAAATTAAAGCAGCAATGTCTAAAAGCATCATGTCAGAGTACAAATTAAATGAATGCAACATGTTAGGTTTTTTTTCCTTTCACTAAAAACCCTGTGTTAATTTTAGCAATGACTCAGATGGTTTCCGACATCCTTTATTAGCAACAAGTCCGAACCTTTAATTAAGAGTAACTTCAGGGCCATAAAGAAAATGATAGGGGCTTCCCAGAAAGACCTTGATTACAGGTCTGATTATTTTCAATATTTAATAACTTTATCCCACAAAGAAAAGCTGCTGTGTTTCAAAAACTGGATTTGTGGAGTCTGGAGAGATGGCTCAGTGGTTAAGAACACTTGCTGTTCTTGCAAGGGAACAAACTTCAGCTCATAGCCCCCATGTCTAGAGGCTAACTCCAGCTCTAAGGGAGTGCTCTCTTCTGGCCTCTGGAGGAATCTACACAGACACACAGACACACACTCACACACACACACACACACACAGAAGAGAGAGAGAGAGAGAGAGAGAGAGAGAGAGAGAGAGAAATAAAAGTAATAACTTATTAAATTGAGTTTGTTACTTCTTGTGGATACGGTAAAGTTCTTCAAATCCCCCTCTGCTAGTTTTATAATGTAAATAATTAAACTAGGTATTAAAGCATATATGTACATATTACCAAATATCTGCATATATGTATACGATTAAATTGAGTTTTGATTTGGCTTTGGAGATGGCTAACTTCTTAATGTTTGACTCCATGTATAAAATACTAACTTTTCATTAATACACCAGTTCTTATGGAAACTTAAATCGGTACATTACTGAATCTTTTTTTGTTGTTTGTTTGGTTGTTTGGTTGGTTGGTTGGTTTTTCGAGACAGGGTTTCTCTGTGGCTTTGGAGACTGTCCTGGAACTAGCTCTTGTAGACCAGGCTGGTCTCAAACTCACAGAGATCCACCTGTCTCTGCCTCCCCAGTGCTGGGATTAAAGGAGTGTGCCACCAATGCCCGGCAGCATTACTGAATCTTTGGATTTATCTGACCTGATACATACTAGAAGCTTGGTTGACAAATGAACCAAGCCTCATATTACATATCTGTCCCCTATATTGTCTGACTTCGTCATTCACGTTATCAGTGGGAATCCACAGACTATTGTCATGTCCCTGGCTATCTTTAGGGCTAACACCAAAGAATAAGGTAACTGTGGCTGAAGATTATTATTTCTCCGTTCTTTTAACACCAGTGATGAAAGCAACATGATCAAGGAATAAAGATGAATAAAGTACCCAAAACCATAAGATCCTTACCCAGAATAATATTGACATTATACTTACTGTGGATTTCTCCTGAGATCAATGACATTATTAAGTATTAAGATTTAGAATCTACAGGATGACTTAACAGTTAATTCAGGAGGGATGACAAAGTTCACAGCTCTAAACCCAAGAACTTCCATGTCGTGGAGCTGTGAAGTACACTGACCAATCTGAAAATATGGGTTCAGTTTACCTGCATTTCATTTTTAAATTAGCAAATAGAACCAGTTAGAAAGGAGAGGGGGGACCAGACTGCAGTATTCTTGGTTTGAATCTGAGTTCATTTTCCATGCCAGGTTTGCTCAGCCATGGTGTATAGCATCCCTATTGGGGCTCGTTATCTCCTTCTGCCTTTCCAGGGGTTGACCAGTTCTACTGATTTGCAAAATTACAAAAGCCAGTGGAATTCACATGCCAGGCCAGGAATGAGCACATCCCTTTCATAGTAGATAGTCTCCACCTTTGTATTTTATCACCATTCAAACCTGGACATGAGTAGCCTCTTTGATGAGACGAAATTCCAAACCATCTTTCACCACTAAACCGATAGAGACCAGCCTTCTGTGAAGCCCAGCTTCCAACCGCTCAAAACCCAAGACCAGTGTGTTGCTCTCCCCATACCCATTCCTTTCTCAAAGCTACCTATTTGTCAATTTAGCCTCTTTGATTCTTAGAAACTGAGAGGGGTGCACAGATTTAGAAAGGGAAGATGATAAAACCTGGTGAACTTTAAGACAGAAGATAGACCTCAGAGAACTACATAATAGGAAACAGGTGTGAGGTGGAAACTGAATGGGAGCAAGATCGAAGGAACACAGGGACCGATCTGAAGGGAATGTGAAGAAGGTGGGAAACAGAGCCCTGGGGCTTAGCTTCAGCAGCTGCATCATGAGCTGATGTAGGCAGAAATAGCCAGAAATTGTCACTATTCCTGGTTCCCGTCCTTGGCCCCCAGCAGGGCCTGACTACCTGGTGCATCTTGTACCAAATTCTAACTCTAAACACTACCTATATTTAGATATTGGAGGGGTGTTAGATTCTGCAAAACCAATAAATTCAATAATAATTTTTAAAATACTATTTTGATTTAAGGAACATTTATTGTGTCTTATGCCTTAGTTCCTGGCCAGAGTGAATTTCTGCATCTAAGCAAGAAAAACCCCGGAACAGATGGTGTCAGGCAGGAACTCTGGCTTCAGGCTGGCACACTGGTTGCAAAGAGTCACTGCATTTCAACCTGACATTCCTTTTGGTCATTATCTTTGGACCAATGGGACACTGATACCTCCTTTCCTAAGGCATATCTGATCGTCACCCTTTCAGGCATAACAGATTTTTTCATCCTTCCTAGAACATACTTCCAAGGCCAAACATCATCTGTGGAGACATTCTCGGCTGCCTCAAGGTCTTTCCTGTTCCTTTGATACTCTGCAGTTTTCCTCTCCAGATTAGAGATCACAAAATAGAGCCAAAGCCCAGATTCTGTAGCTGGAAACTTTCCTCAAACGCCAACCCTTCTAATCCTGATGTCTTGGACAAATAATTTAACATCTGGGGCTGGCAAGATGGTTCGACAGGTAAAAGTGGTTGCTGCTTGCACAAGCCTGATAGTGTGACTTCAGTCTTCAATCCTCTGAACCCATGTAAAGGTAGAAGGAGAGAACCAGCTCCACAAAGTTGCCCTTTGACCTCCACAGGCATACTGTGGCTTGCTTGTGCTTGCGCGCGAGCGCGCACGCTCTCTCTCTCTCTCTCTCTCTCTCTCTCTCTCTCTCTCTCTCTCTCTCACACACACACACACACACACACACACACACACACTTTTAAGATTTGGCCTCTCAGCCTCAGGTTCTTCTTAGTTTGTTTCAAATTGCTGTAACAGAATACACTCCTCATATATGGCAAAGCCACTTGCTAAATACTAACATATGAACACTGAGAGCCACTAGCCTACTTAAGGTCACAAGGTTAAGATGAAATAGAACCGTGGTCTAAATCCAAAACTCATGTTGTCTCTCTCTTATGAAATACCTGGGGGTGACACTCAGTTGATAGAGTGCTTGTCTAATATGCACAGAACCGTGGGCTCAACCCCTAAACACCTAACCGAAGCATTTTGGCACACACCTGTGATATCTGCACTCAGAAGTTCAAGGTCATTCTCAGCTACATAGAGAGTTCAAGGCCCACCTGGGATACATGAGAACCCTGCAAAAAGAAAAAGAAAGGAAAAGGGACCTGAAATTAAACTTCATCATCATGTGGGATTTTCTCTGAAACTGTGAAAGAGCTCCATTTATAATGTTAAATGCCTTCCAGAAAAAGTAAATTTTTATTTATGCCAAAAAAAACCTGTTGTTAATTAGAGGAAGTGATGCCAATGGCAGCTCTTTGTAATGAGAGGCTCTGAACCCCCAAGAGTCTTCCAGACTTATTCCCTTTGCTCTTTCTAGAATTTTCCATCTTTATAATCTAGGAATCAACCTCTGCTCAATTTACTCTCCTCTGGCCTGTCTGACTTTTATCTGGTTCCTAAGACTCCTCCCTCTCTCCCTTCTTTTCTTCACGGTCCTGCCAGCATCCTTTTGGGCCATTCGTTCCCCTAAACATGCTCACACACCCTGGAGCCTGAGTCCTGGAAGCCAGGGATCATCCCTCCCTTGACTTGCTGGGCTCCTGACTTGCTTCCTTACGTGATCTCCTGGGGTGAACCCCACACTCTTCCCATTTCCGTGTCTGGTACAGACAGTTGGCCCAACAGAGATCATGCTTTTGTCTCACAGATTCCTTTTGCATCCCTGATTGCCTGACTTGCTAGAATTTGTCATGCTGCTCTTAATTTTGTTGTCCTTTTAAAATAACGTGGCAGACGGGTACACAATATGTCAAACAAGGAGGAAAACGCCATTCTTGCTTCATTGTCTGTAGCTTTCTCCACTATGAAAGAGAAAGGGGGTTCGTTTGCTCCAACCATGTTCTCACCCCTCACCCCAACATATACCCCACTGTGGAAAATTTTTCAATTCCTTACAAAAGTCAGGAAATGAGAAATTATTTCATTGACTTACTTTCATCTGCTCATCATTTGTACTGTAGGTTTTGTTTTGTTTTTTTTTTAAGATGCTGTGGAAAGAACAAAGAGACAAGGTTTCAAAGCCAGGTGATTTTGCAGAACTTTGCATGGATAAGGAAGGATGTTCTCATGGAAAACAGTGTGCAACCTTAGGACAGATTTATCTCTCTAAAGATATTTCTTATGGTCGCCGGCAGTGCCAACATTTGATTTTATAAGGGCCAATTTCACAGGACTTGATTTTAACTGAACCAGATGTTACTCATTTTGATTAAAATTATTACTTTTCACGCCTCTCCAGTTAGAAGGGAAGGAGACCTAGCAACAAAAAATCATCCAAGGCAAACAATGCTTTCATTTCTTCACTCCTTAGTAAAGCAGTTCTGAGTTGCAAGACTGCAAGGGCTTCAGTTAACTGTAGCATAAAAACACCCCCCAAAATGCCCAACTTAAGACAACAATAATCATTTATTAACCCCAAACAATGTCTGTGCATCAGGAATGGTGTAGGTGGGTGTTCTGGCCCAGTGTCTCTCGTGAGGCTGCGGTAAAGATGTGTACAGGAATACTCCCAAGATGGGCAAACGTGTGGCTGGAAAATTCATGAAAGCTGATCTCAGGAGACCTTGGTTCTGACCGTGTGAGCCTCCATGGAGTTGCTTCCATGTCTTCACAATCTGGCCACTAGCTTCCCCAGAGCAAATGGGCAAGAAACTGAGACCGTCTTGGTTAGGGTTTCTATTGCTGTGAAGAGACACCATGACCAAGCAACTCTTATAAAGGAAAACATTTCATTGGGGCTGGCTTACAGTTTCAAGGGTTTAGTCCATTACCATCATGGCAGGAGGCATGGCAGCAGCAGGCAGACATGGTGCTGGAGAAGGAGCTGAGAGTTCTGCATCTGGCTCCAAAGGCAACAGGAAGTGAACAGGCTTGAGCTTCTAAAACCTGGTGATGCACTTCCTCCAACAAGGTCTCTATGGGGGCCATATTCAAACCACCACAGATACAGAACTAAAATGTCTTTTATGACATAGCCTTTGTGGGCATTTCTGAAATCCCATTGAGTTACAGGTTAGCCATATTCCTAAGAGAGAGAATTCAATCAGTGTGACTGTCAGGAGTCTGTGACCACCGAGGACCTGAGTCAGGAGGCTATGAAATACATATCCTTCAAAAGGAGGAAGTATTATAAATGTAAGTTCTCATAAAGAAAGTGGCCATTGGGACCTAGAGTTGAGGAATTTATTTCCATGGGCCTCAACAACCCAGAGAAAAGCATATCCACTAATTTGTGGCATGTTGGTCCTCTGTACTGTTTTATTTTATGACTCCCTTTTGTTCTCAAATCCTTTTTCCATATCTGATGGAAGGGACAGACATCGTACAGCAAGCATCTACCCCACAGATATGGAGATGTACTTTCTAAGACACATTGGACTTGGTGGTGATTTTTAATGCACCTGAACAGAATTGCCCTCCTCCAGCCTCTTCCTGAAATGTATGCCCTATCCCCATTTTAAGCATATATCCCTTTAGTGGTGTATCTGGGTTATTACCATGTGATTTTTCAATTATACATATCTGCTTCTACTGCCTTTTATCTACTGAGAGTGGCTTAGCTCTTTTCCCAGCCCCCACCCCAAGTTACACAGTGTGACTAGAACTGGACCCCACTACCCACCACCTTTACCATCAGAGTACATCCAGGTTACCTTCCTCCTGGCCTCTGTATGTTCATTCCTGTCCCCCTATGGTGGGTTCTGATGTGTCCCCACCAGGAACCAGGATAGCCATTTTACAGTGTGAGTCGGATCATGACATCCATTTACCCCAAGGTTCTATCTGCCTCACAACTCCATTTACCCCCTAGGTTCTGCCTCACAGTATTCTTAGAGGGATAACCCAAGTCTCCTCTTGGAGTCCAGAGTCTCAAGTGTTCTGACATTGCTGTCCCCAGCATCCTCACTTCTACTTCACCCATCCTTTCTTGAGTGCACTGCCTGCACTATTCTCTTAACTGCACTCATGAATGTTAATTGAACCAGCATTTTCTGCGAGACATTCTCCTGGTTTCCAGAGGCATAGTAGTGTATTAAGTAGAAATGGGTCCTCTCCATGAAACATGTATTCTCATGACCCCAAAACCCATTACACATACTAAAGGCTCACAGCTTTGCAGCAGCCTCTCACTTGCCAAAAATTGTTATTCTCCAGGTTCTCTTGAGAGCCACTCCATAACACTGCTTAGCTCTCAGAGAGGCTTCTACCTACTTCTTCTCCCTTTTTCCAGCTGGATTTTCCCTGAAACTACCTCCCCTGCTTGATGCTGCACAGTATCTATGAATGCCAAGATCCTTTACTAAATGAGAATTTCCAGTGATTGGATGATACCTAAATTGTGGGCCTTTTCATATCCATGCAAAATGTCTGTGTTATGAAAATCTTAGTCAAGTGTAATGATGCTGTCTTATGATCTAAGACTCGAGATGCTGCAGCCGGAGCATCAACCGTTTGGTGCCAACCTGCCTGACATGGTGAGACACTGTCTTAAGAAACAGACCATCAGCATACCTTCCTTAGCTCCAAAATCTGATTTGTTGTTTCAGATCCACAGTGAGCTTAGAAGTGACATCTACCACATGCTAGCTCATAAACTCCTTAAAACAGTCCTGTGTATATATACAGTCCTGTATTCTTTATACAGTTCCTGAAACAGAGGCACAGAAAGGCAAAGTAGCTTGTTACTGGGGCTCAGCTAATGAATGTCAGATGATAATGAGAGCAGTCTATTCCAAGGCTCGTGATATGTGTCCCTTTATAGAATCTCATAGAAAATAAATATAGGTTGTCTCTGTCTCGGTGTCTGAGGGGTCTCCTGTGCATGCAAGGTATCAACTTTAATGTGTGAATGTTGTGATTACAGCCCGTTACTTTGGGCAAAGATGATTTGCACTGCCAAATTTGGTGACTTGTAGTTTAGCACTACATCTCAGAGATGGACATGTTGGCTGTCTAAATCTGGGTGTGTGAGTTGCTGTTATATAAGCAGAAGTTGCAAAGATGCAAAGTAATGACATGTCACATCATGACTCTAGAACATTCTCTTCCCTTCCTGCAACCATTGTAAAAGCTGACCTCTCCAGGGCATGCTGTGTTTCAACCTCCATTCAGAGCTCATTCCTTCTCTGCATCATACGCCTTCCTTCTGCTTCCTCTGAGAGTTCTCTGTAAACTAGATTTTAATAGGCGCCAAGGAATGTAGCCTATGAGTCAGAGATGACCAGTTTCCAACACCTACACAAGATAAGTGTGTATCTCCCCTTCTTACCTGGATTTCAGCCTGCCAATAAGAGCATCTCTGTTGGGTCATCCTTCCTGTTCATTTGATCCTGAGCAAGCCAACAGTTGCCACATGAGCCAATATGTGCCTCCAGACTGAATAGTTTGTAGATACTGGAATGCTTGAACTTTCTAGAGTGCTATTCAGGGAATAAAGATAAGCATTTCATTGATTTGTCCACTCATTTATTCATTCAAACACCCTACTTAAACATTTACAATAAACAAAAAAAAATATGTAAAATCAGGCAATGGAGCTTTACCTTGGGGTACTTAATAATCAAATATAGTGTGTTTTAGTCTCTTTTCTGCCACTATAACAGAATACCCAAGACTGAGTAATTTATAAATAATAGAGGTTTATTTAACTCGTTGTTCTGGAGTCTAGCAAGTCAAAAGCAGGGCTGACATTTGACAAGGACCTTCCTACTGCGTGTTAAAAGAGTACAGGTCATCACATAGTAAAACAAATGGTTAATGTGAGTCTCTCATTGTCTTATAAAACCTCTAGTGCCATCATTAGAAGCCCTACTCTCTTGACTTCATCTCATTACCTGTGAAAGATCCCATCTCCAAATGTCATTAACACATTAATTTAGAATCAAGTGTCCAATGAACAAACTTTTGGAGGCAGACACATTAAACCACAGCTGGCAGAAGTGATCTAAATCAACATACCATGGTGTTGTTGAAAATGATGTCAAGTAAGTGTAGAATATGACGGCACTTGGGTGGACAACACTTCCCAGTGAAGGATCTACTGAGATGAATTGAGCAAATTAAAAGTTAAATATATGGGGAAAGAAAATAACCACACTCTATAGTGACAGAGTGACTCAGCTAGGGTGTTCAGTAGGCTGGGAGGGTTGCATACTATTTTCAGTTGCTGAGGATGTCATGAGGGAATAGACCTCCTCATGGAAAGTGAAACCGTACCGGTATTAAATTGTCTGTATAGAGTTGGGCTTGCAAAGGAAAAACAGTCATTGTGTTGGATGAGTAAATGAGTCTCCAAGGCTATGCTCCTTCAAAGTGGATTAAGATTCTGCAATATAGTGGAGGGTAGGGGTTCTTTTTGTTGATATCATCAATGGAGTAGATAAGAATCCCAAGATTGGGGTTTGATGGTGCTGTAGGTTTGTATAAAATTTAAACATTTCCTTTATCTTGATGAAAGACATCATCATAAACTCTGACAGAGAAAGAAATGACAGAGAGCAAAAGACTTAGACTTGGAATAGGCACTGGATTCTAATCTGCTTCCTAAGCACTGGGTGTCACAGTCCTCATCTAGAATGCTCCACAGACTCAGCTTTTCATATTTGCACAGCTTTAATGCACAGTTGCTGCTCACACCTGCTAACCACAATGTCTGTTCTATTGCCATTATCATCTTCACCGCTGTGAAAGGGAGGGAGAGGCAGGAAAGAGCAGCAGACGGATCACTGCCCATGTCTCATTGGTGATGAGGAAATTCTGCCTCGTTGAGTCACCAGCCCTAAATTGTTATAGTAACCCAATACTTCCATACACAGCAAAACCCAAAATACCCACCTCGGAGGCTGATTTGAATCAATTCTTCTCATTCCAACTGGACCACTACTTCCAGATTAGCATCCCTTAAGTACTGCGGTCCTTTCAATTTTCATTTCTCTATTCTAGAATATTTGCCTGCTTCCCATTAGCTATTGAAATAAAATCCCAACATGTTCCCTAACTCTGGCATAACCACAGTGTTTTTCCCTTTCACTCTCTTTATCTGTCTCCCTAAGGAGACGAGGTAGAATTGAATTCTCATAAGACCTATAAAATGAGAATATTCATACCTGTCTTATCCATTTCACAGGTTGTGGTGAGAACCAAATGAGATAATACCCATGGAAGTTTTCTGTTTGTTTAAATGATCTGTAAAAGATGGGAAGACCTCATATTGCTCCACTTGGGCATCTATTTGGGAGCTATAATCTGTCAGGCAAATGTTATCTTATTGCCATCACAGCAGTAATCATAGAGAGATGTTTTGTTCCAGTTTCAATGATTAAAAGAACCTGGAGCACAGCAAAGTGAAGTCAATGCCCAAAGGTGAACAGTTTTCAGCAATGGAGGGAGTATCTTTTGAGAAGATTCCTCCCACCCCCATTTCAGCCAGGTTAATCTAGACACTGCTCTAGAACCCCTTTGTCCATCCTTCTTACTGAAATTTCATTCCCCATGCATAGACCTTCGTTCAAACTGCCCGGGCTTTGCCTCTATCAAACAGTCATTCTCACTTCCCCCAGCCACTACATCATGGTATTGATAGCATGGAAGATCCTTTGTGTTGTCATCTGCTATTACTCTTGGTTTTAAAAGCATTACTTTGTATACGTACAATTATAATGTCATCAATAAAACTGTTGGAGCATTGAAGTCAGAGATGATGCCTATTGCATAACGTTAAAATCTTCTGTTTTATCTCTCCCTTTCTCGCTCTTGCTATGTTGCTATCTATCCAACCCTCAGCATCGTAGCTGTCCCTAGATACTCAACCATTCATTCACTGAATGGAGAACTAAGGAGTGAATACTGTTGAGTTTGAAGAGCCTCGTCTTTGTGAGAGTCTTCTGCACACCTTCTTTCTAGGGAGCCTCCCAACTCATTTATTGTAGTTAGACCTTAAAAGCATCCTTTTCAGGCCAATAACCTCTAGGGAAAGTCCCAACACCTAGTATAACAATCATGACTATGGTCACTAATGAAAATAAATTAATGGAAATAAATGCCTGCACTTTGTGTCACCATTTCTTCTCTGTAGATGTACTTACATTTTTAGATCCTAGGCAATGAAAATTGATGCTTAACTGAAAGATTGACTGAGAGAATCTTCATAAAGCTGCTGCCTCCTGAGTACAACAGAGGGACTGAAGCCATCAATTAATGTTGAGGAGACCACTTGACCGCTTCTAATGGCCTCCAGTGACCAGCCGCACTGCATCCTGCTGATGTCTGTACAGGGGTGTCTGTAGAGGACTAAATATTGTCATTTAAGAAAAGCAGCATTGGAGAGAAAGGCACCATGTGACAGGGTTCAAGCCTCTGGGGACAGGAGCAGCAGGAGAGAGGAAAGAGGGACAGGGATAGAGAAACAGACAGAGAGGGAGAGAAAGAAAGAGAGGAAGATGGGAGGTGGATAGGGTGTTGTTTTAGTGTCTGCAGCTGAGGGTGTATCCTGTCAGAACCCCAAGGATAGGCCCGTACAGATGCCTGAATACTAGAAGACAGTTGACTTGATGGGCACAACAGTGTTACAGTATTTTGTCTTTATGTTCACTGGACATAAAGGAGAGTAGTGACATAGAAAATCATCCTCAGAAGACTAAAGCCCCTTCCTTGTGTCCCTCAATTCCTTATGAATAGAAGACAGATTGCAAACAGAGAGGGGACTGAGACACGTTCCACCCACACCACATCCTTAATCCCTCTCACAGAGGATCCCAAACACAAAGGGATCAATAGCCAGGCTCCCTGAAGGTCAGACTTTCCAGACATAAACAAAAAGCAGTCCTAGAGAGATGACTTCTGCCCTGATGCATGCAGCTGTGCCATTTTTCCCGCTCCCAGATGCAAACCTAGAGGGGAAGACTGGCGTGAATAATAGGGACCGACGAGAAACCGTTCCTTAACAAATTTTGAATGAATCAACCTTGATGTCTAAATTAACTGTGAAATCTCCAAAAAGGTTATAAGGAAAAAAAAAACAACCCTCAAACTGCTTAGTATAAACAAGGTCTTTAGGGTAGATGGGAGTTAAGATATGTATGGAACATTTCATTTCCAATACCTAAATCATGACTAATATCTGACCCCTCCATGAATTTGATTACCGTTTAATTCATTTTCGTTTTTTTCTCCCAGACCATATTCTTCACAGTGCTAGAGACCATCCAGAGTTTCCTCTCACTCTCCCCCTGAGCTCCTAGTTCAGTGAATACACAATGGAATAAGAAGGAGGGTGGTAACACAGAGAACATACGTTAAAAAGTCAGTTCCAGCAAAGATTGACTTCCAAGGCCAAAGTGAATCCCGACGGAATCTAAAGAAACGGAATGTGTTTTTTCTAACTAGTGGAGCCCACATGGACAACAACTTCCACCTCCTTCTTCAGTCCCATCAATAGTCAGTTCTTTGAAAAATCCTGTGGAAGGAATTAGCTGCACCCCGTCTGCCTGGCTCCCGTGTTACATCTCAGTTGCACGTTTTCCAAGATGACCTGATGTTTTTCTTCTGGTTTTATTTCTAATGAACTATACAGCCAGTTAGTACCTAGCATTATGTTGTGCCCAAATTCTGAACCCCAAAATCACCAAGAGGCCCATTTCGATGCAAAAGCAAGGAGTCTTTTATTGCAGTTGTTTAACGAGCTAATAACCCCATTAGCTCTGGCCTTTCATCCATCCACCATGGCAGATGGTTGGAGAAAAGACCCCGAGAAACCACGAGACAGGGATCTTATAGGGCAGTGTAAGGGGAGTGTCTAGGGGTACACACAGTCTCAGGATTGGTGTGCCTCCAGGCTTGGACAACCTGCCCTGTGTTGATTGGTCTACTGGTTGTTATGGCCCATTGGCCCTCCCAGGGGGGTTGCTATGCTCTGCACGTCACTGTTGTGCACTTGAACATGAAGCACATCAGAGCCATAAAACATAGCCCTGCCAGCTGACTTCTGATTGGTTCCTTGCCACGAGCAGGGAATCTGACCTCCTAGTGAGCGGGACAGGCCCAGGAAGGTCAGGCAAGTGCATGTTAGCCTGTCATGGCTGCCAAAACAGGGGGGCTGGTCCCTTCAGCTAGGTGTTCAAATCATTGTGGAACGAGTGTTCATGAGTTTGAGGAGCCATTTCTAAAGGAATTTTGTGCGTTGGCCATGTTTCTTTTTCAAAGCCATACCTTTGATTCTAACTCCTGTAAGATAGACTTGGCCAGACACGAGACGTATCTCTTCCAAATGTGGCCCTTGTCTGCACACTTCCATTTTCACTGTCAATCCTTCAGTTTGTCATCAGCCACACCCCCTTGGTCACATGGGAAGCACAGGAAGTAGAGGATTTGGCTTCCTGGTGACAGCAGGGCCTGAGCTGTTCCCTAGGATGTTTCTGCAGTATTCCCTCTTGGGGGCTGGTATCACAACTTCATCCTGGCACTAGCCTTGTGGGGGTTGTTCCCATCTGCCACCGAGCTGCAGAGGATGCAGATGAGCCCTTTTTGTTTGTGATCGGCTGGAACTCTGAAGGGGGAGAATGTGCAAGAGAACTTTTTGACTCCTGAAATCTGTGGGAGGTGGAATGTCATGAATTCCTGGGTCTTATCTGTTCACAGGCCTAGCAACACCAAGATGCTGTGACAACTTCTGTCTTGTGTGGGCCTTGCAAATGGGAATCAATGGGCTTTTGATCCAGCCATGTGCATAGGTCCAGAAAGCAGCCTTATAAGTAACCTCTTTACACTCTCAGGCAACCGTTCCACGTCTGTGACAGGACTGTTGGTGTCTGGAGTGTTCCCTTTTCATGGGAGAAGGGCAGATAAGAAAGTGATGCAGGAAGTAAACAGGAAGGAACACTCAGAGACTGACGGTGCATGCCCGTGCCTGCACAGGCTGGAAGACATGGACTGTCACGGAAGCAAAGGATGCATGAGATGAGACACCGTAGAAGAAGCAAAGGTGCTGTGAGCATCCACATGTGTGAGCTACCAGATGCCTGACTGGGGACTGTATTTATCAGCTGTGCTTTTAAAAGCTAGTCTTTCTTGGCTAGTCTCAACAGTTACAATAATTAACTTGTATTTAAAAACAATCCTCCATCATAAAGGTACTATTAAGTTGCTGTTCAGATGTGTGGGATCTTGGGATGATTTGAGCTGAAACAAGTAACTATTCCAATTTTGTCCCCAAGACGTCATTTCCCATGCCAGATAGGTTGCCATAGAATTAGCTCCTACATAAGTGTTAATTAATCAAAAATCAATCGATTACTCAATTACAGTCAGACTCTCAGGTTCTGCCTAGCCCTGTTGAGACATTCTGAAACAGAACCCAGGAATCTAGATTTGACACATGTCCTAATTTACTCCACGGCATGGCCCATCCTTACAAATGACTCTAACAGTTTCTCATCCCTCAGCTTTGGTCCTCAAAGCGGTTATGTGCTCAAAGAGAAAGCAGGTGGCTTCTAATTTCCAGGCACAGCCTCCCAAGTGTGTAGGATAGGACCCTGTAAAGAGCTTCTTCCTGGAGTTCCATTAGCATAATGGGTCAGAGCCAACTGTGATGAAAAGGCTGTTCTCTGTTTAACACCACCTCCCAGGCCTGGTGCTTGGGTCCTTGCTATTCCTGCAAAGCAACATAGTGACTGCTGTACAGTCAGGGTGAGCTCCAAAAACAGGATGTTTGTAGCAAGTTGAAACTTCATGGAGTGAGTGAGCAGGTCGAGATGGAGATCAAGTCATGGGACTAGCCAGCAAGCTCCGCATGGTGATGGCCCCCAGAAAGCATGGGGCATCCTCATGGTCATTTTGGAAGAAAGGATAGGCAATAGAGAAAAACAGGGATGACAAATGGTTGGTCCCCTGATCAGATGCTAAGACAAGTTTGGCACAAGCGTGACAACATGGTGGACCATTTCCAAAACTATATCCAGCATCTCCATTTCAGGGTGCTTCAAGGAATTCCATGTCTTGCTCTTCTCCCTGGACCACGGTGCTGTGCTGTGTATTTGCTCACAGATGCTTAGATAAGGAAACATCCAAGTGTTCCCTGCTCATTTCATACACGTTTGTCACCACAAGACTCCCCTCCCCCCTCAGATAACCCTCATGCTTCTGTCCTTTTAGGTTCCTGGAAGAAGTCGGAACAGCGGGACCTAACTCTAAGGCCACGGCCTGTGCAGAGGCCACAGTGTCCAGGGAAGTGCCTCTGTTTATGAAACTGTCAGAGTGAGGCTTGAAGGGACCAGCTCCCCATTTTGGCAGCCATGACAGTAACACGTGCTCGCTATGACCTTGTTTTAGTCACTAGAGGTTAGGTGCCTGCCTCGTGACAAGGAACCAATCATAAGTTAGCTAGTGGTGCTATGCTTTACAACCCTGGGTGTGCTTTATGGACAAGTGCACAGCAAAGACTCACAGAGCGTAGCAACCACCCTGGGAGGGCCTATGGGCCATAACAACCAGTTGACCAATCAACACAGGGCAAGCCCTCCAAGCCTGGAGGCACACCAATCCTGAGCCTGTGCGTACCCCTAGACACTCCCCTTACGCTGCCCTACAAGATCGCTCTCTGCAGCCGGCTGGAGCTGTCTTTTGCAAGCCATCTGCCATGGCGGGTGGGTGAAAGACCTGAGCTAACATGGGGTTAGCTCATTAAAAAAAACAATAAAGCCTCATGCAGTTTACAGCAAGCTCTCGAATCTGCCTGGTGATTGGGGTGACCGCAGTCGTGGCTTGGGACCCCGGTACCTGAGTTTTCCAGGGGTCTAACAGGCTCATTCACCTTGCTAATGAAGGACAACTACCAAGCTGCACCCCCCACACACACACACACCCAAGGCAGCCTACACAGGCTCTGCACTTCAGTCCCCCTCTCAAGATGTTAAATGCTAAAAATGAACTAATGCAAGCTTCTAAAACAGACTGCTCCAAAAATGGCCTCAAGAAATAGGAGTGATGATTTCATACAAGAGTATTTTAAAACACAAACCACATGGGAAAAGATTTGCTGTGTGTGTCAGAGCAAGGGGCTTAGCACGGTGCCAGGCACATAGTAACGACTCACTGTGTTTCACTTATTGTAGTCACCATTAGGACTGAGCTTTACACACATCAATAAGAAAGTAGGAGAGAGGTGTTCACAAGCACACAATTCACAAAAGAAGTGGCTCAAATTATATATTCAACAAAATAAATCAATAAGCCATAAATTAAAATAACTGAACACCATTTCCCCCATAGAACTGGCCATGTTTTGTTCCCTTCTGGCCAAAATGATGCCCAGAAAATCCTCCTCACAAGCCAACACTGGAGAGATGGCTAGCTTTGTAAGCAATTATCGTGACAAGGGTCCAAGTTCCAGGATGTTCGCATAGAAATTGGTGCAGGAATTCCACGTCTAGATGGTTTGTTCTAAGGGATAGAAGAATGTATGCAAATGTTTGTCTCTGGAGTGTTTCTCACACTGTTTTCTGGGGGGAAACTCAGTAGAATACAGAGGGCAGTTTGTGGTAGACAAGAAGAGTCACTGCACAGAATTTCATGTGAGAAAACAAGCGTGACTCGTGCTAAAACATCCACACATATCAGGGGCTGGGGGAGAGCCCAGGCAGCGAAGGGCTCGCTATGCAGCTGTGAGGACCGGGTGCAGTTTCCAGAAGTGGGGGCATTCATCCCTAATGCCAGCCCTGCAGAGGCAGAGGCAGGTGGGTCTCGGGGGCTCACAGCCTAAGCAGCCTGTCCTCATCATCAAGCCCCGGGTCCAGTGACAGACCCTGTGTGAAAATACAAGGTGGGTGGTTCCTGGGGAACAATACCCAGGGAATTCACACACACACACACACACACACACACACACACACACACACACACACACACGGATAGAATATGTTTGCATAGCTTTATCCTCCCCCAATGAAGAGAAATGTATATAGAATGAGTGACACAACAGTGCTTCTTGCTGCCTTCCAACCATGGTACTTGGACATGAGGTGGCTTCTGGGTTTACATTAGAGGGCCCCAAATGTAGCTTTGACTTTTGAACTCCAAACCCTAGGATTGAAGGCTTCTGCCTTCTGAGTCAGAAGTGGTGAAGTGACCTAGACACCCTGCTGGATGTCTAGGACTGTGGAGGTCACCGTCCACTCATTTCAAACTCATGTCCCATCCAAGAAGAAAATAGGCTACACCTTATCAGACTCCAAGGTCTTGCTTAGATTAAGTAATACCTTACTTTTCTCCGAAATTCCTTCTATCGGAAAATGGAATTATACCCCATGAAAAAAAGACCATCTTTTTTTTTTCTGGTGTGAAAACTTTGTGGCATAACTGAGCAGAGTGGGTGAAGACCTACTTCCTGTAGCCAGATTGCCTACATTTAGCCAGCGTTTTAAGACTTTTCCTGCAGCCTTGCTGTAAACATGCATGCCCCTTCTTCTCTCTACCTCAGTCTCTCCAAAAGTCTGTAATAGGCAGGAGGATTACTGCGTATCCTCCACAGCGCTAGCAAGGTGCACAGATCAAGTTGATCAATAACCGTTATTGTCATCATCATCATCTAATTAATTAGCTTTATTGTTATTAGTGTTTTTTTTTTACTTCTCTCTTAATCTGTTCTGAAAATAACTAAGTTGTTTGTTCCAATCTCTTGTTTTGAAAGCTCTTCAGAAATACAGTAATTGTTCCTAATTTGGCATACTCCACGAGCCCCAATGAGTACCTTAAGCCACAGAGCACAGAACCTGTGTATATGCACTGTGCTACTTCCCACAGTTAAGTGAAAACCAAGACAGCTAAGTGACTGTGGGTGGGTAGTGTACACAGAATGAACACAGTTGGGAAAGGGGATGGGTCAGACATGGTGGAGCAAGACCACGTGACGTTTCACCATGCTTCTCAGAGCCACGTCAACTTAAAAGTCACCAATTATTTCAGGACTTTATTTTCACTCAACGTGTTCAGACAAGTGGTGTACTGTTGGCAACAGGAACTGTAATATATGAAGCCACAGGTAAATGTGGGCTATTGTATTTTTAAGGAGAATTGCAAAATGCAATTTCCAGCATGGGTCCCTGGAAAGATAAATATGTCTCTGTGTTCAGATACTCTTGTAAGCAACGACGCTAAGACACCAACATGATATCTTAATGGTCAAAGGAGATGGTCACGGGTTTTGTTTCACAAGCCATATACTGAGCTTCTTGAAAATAAGAAACCAAGATGTTGGTGTAGTGTGAGGAGGTGTACAACCACCTTGAATGTCCAGATGAGTTAGGGTTAGGGTCAGAAAAGAGCAGACAGAAGGCCAGGAAGAAGAAGGAAAAAGAAGGTCAGGGCCATGGTGGGGGGGCAGTATAATCGAATAAACTCCGTAGAGTACAGAAAGTATGCAAGCAGTATGGAGGCCAGCCATTCAAAGTGGAAACATTCCCCAGCAGATGAGTGTCAAGTTTTCTACTGGGTTTGCAAGTCAGAGAACCTCAGCTTTGGGGGAAACAGGCAATTGTAAGAGGGAAGAATGCTGTCATTGGAGTATAGGTCCACACAAGTCAAATTGAGTCTACGTTGTATTTAAAAAAAAACATTCACACTACTTAATGCTATAAGGTACAACGAGCATGCTACAATTTCTATTCCTTAATAATAAGCTCACATGCTGGTAGCCTTTGTAATTTACTGTAGCAGAATTTCATATCAAGGCACTCTGACTATAACAGGATAATTCAATCGTGCCTTCCTTATCCTACTAGGAAAAAAATGTATTTTGTCATCATCTATATCCTAAATTACATGTGTAGCTGAGGGCCTAACATTTAAAACTTCTCTGCTGATATGACAAACATTTGTTTAGCCTAAGAAAAAACCACAACAGCTGTTTTGCTCATATGTTACAATGCCGCATTCATGACTCATGTTGACACAACAGCTATACATCACATGTAATGGGGAGACAGCATCCCTTCATTTAGCAAATATTTATTTTGCCAGCCTTTGGTGCTGGAAAGTGTGATTATATTGTGTTCATTCGAGTCTGTAATGTGCCATAATTTACACATCTGCCTCTCAATCTTTCAATAAAATCATTTGCACAAGCAGATAATCACATGATCCTGAGTTAAGAGTTTGGTATCTGTCCTTTTTTAGAGTTACTGTTGCTGTGATGGCACACCGTGACCAAAGCAACCTGGGGATGAAAGGGTTAATTCAGCTTCTTCATCCCCATCACAGTTCATCATCAAGGGGGTCAGCACAGGAGGAACTCAAGCAGGTCAGGATCCTGGAAGCTGGAGCTGACACAGAGACCATGGAGGGGTGCTACTTACTGACTTGCTCCTCATGGCTTGCTCAACCTGATTTCTTATTGAACCAAGGGCCACCAGTTCAGGGCTGGCCCCACCTACAGTGGGCTGGGTCCTCCCCCATCAATCACTAATTAAGAAAATGCCCTCCATCCAGATCTTGTGGAGGAACTTTCTCAATTGAGGTTCCCTCTTTTCACATAACTTGTGTCAAGTTGACAGAAAACTAGCCAGTACAGAATCACAAGTATGCTTTCATTCAAAGACTGTTACCTCCCTCACTTAGCATCCATTGATTAGATATGCCTGAAACAATTATCAGACTCTGATCTTCTAATCATGAGCTGATTCTATCTACCTTCATGACTGATTACTCATTGAGTAGTGAAGAACGTTCTTTTTCATGTATTTATTCTTTTATTTATTTAGTCTTGGCTATGTATTCTTTAAGAACCTTTTAGCATACTGAGGGGTTTGAACCCAGGTCTCATACATATTTGCCAGCCACAGCTTTGGGCTGAGTGTCTTTAACTTATTATTAATTGTGTCACCCAAATTTTCTAAATATGAATATGGTAGGAGGAGCACCTTCAACCAAACCCCGAAGTCTTTCTCAGGTGACCTGCCTCTTTTTGAGCTTTTCTATACTTTCCTATGGAAGGAGGCATTGTTTATCTTCCTTTCTCCAGCTCTGGTCCAGGAGGAAGCCATTTCTTCAAGGAGCCCTATCTCTAGGCATGAACTATTGTTCGAATGAAAGCCCAGGTTTATGAAGTTGTCACCATCAGATCCTACGGAGCCAGAGTTAAGAAATGTGTGAATATTGCACATATGTGTGCATGTTTCAATAGTGTGGATCTTACATACCTCCAGGGGCTCATGTAGCATAGACTTTGTCCCCAGACATTGCTATTGGGAGGTGTAGAACCTGTAAGAGTCAGGACCTACTAGGAGAAAAGTAAGCTTCGGAGTCCTATCTTTTAAGGGACTTCTCTCTCTCTACCCAACTATAAAGTGAACAGTCCTCTTCCCCAATGCATTCCTGCCATGATATGGTGCCTTACCCCACCACAGAAGCACAACCAATTTGTCATAAGTTGTAACCTCCAAAATTATGAGCCAAAATAAACTTTTCCCTTTTTCAGTTTGACTTATCTTGGGTATTCGTTACCACAACATCATGGTGCATACACATATGCCTGCATATATATGCATCTATCTATCCATGTCTGCATCCATGTGTGTCTAAACCATTAACTCAGATGAGTGATTCTCCCCTGATGGGGACCAGTTTAGCGACAGGGAAGATTTGGCAATATGTATAGACATATTTTGAGGAGAGAGGAGTTGCTACTTACTTCCTGTGCATAGAAGCCAGGAACATGATTAAATGTCCTATAAACTGTAAGAAATTCTCTTGCAACAAAGAATTACACCCAAAATATCAGCAATGCTAAAACTGGGAAACCCTGGCTTGGACCTCCACACTGATCTCTGCAGCCTGCCCTTCCAACAGTGAAAAGTGTGGGCTCCTTCACCTGCAATAAACAATCTGAGCCACATAAAGTCATATCCCACACCCCAACAAGGAAGCAAACCTGCTTAGTAAAACCATGTTTTCTACCTGGGGTTTTCACTGTGGGCTGTAGCCTGAGGACAGCCCAAATACAATGTCAAGATGTTGCTTGAATGTTTGGATCCTTTTTCTGAATACTGTTAATACACGAGAACAACTTGGCTTTATTGATTTTTCTCTTTGCTGCTCATGGAGTTTTGAGAACCAACCATGGTTTACTGGGATCTGTGTTCCCTGGAGGATGAAGGTCTCTGAACGTATTCACCCCATTGGCTCTGAGCTCAGTGCAACCAATGTGCTTTTCTAGATAAATATCTTATGCCTCAGGAGTCTCTTTCCATAACATTCACTTTTCCTTACACATATTAGAGCAGGGTTTTAAAAAAAAAAATCAGTTGTGATTTTGCTATGATGGCCCAGAACTGAACCATGAGGCGTCAGAAAACTCTTGGCTGAACCTGAGAGTAACTATTCATGATTGCAAGCCAGTAGTCAACTTTAGGGATGGGCCGAGGGGCGGGACTTTTGCTTAGGTGATACAGTACTGGCATTTGAATGGTGGGCCTTAAATATCATAAAAATAACCTACATGGGAACTTCTTAAAGCAGATAGACTTCCATCAGGGGTGTGGTGGGAATAGTGCAAAATAAAATCTCCCACATTGGCAGCTGATACTTGCATATGCTCCTTATGACTTTAAACTTTTTCTGTGGATATGTTACTAAATAGAAATACAATTGAAAAACGGATCTATGTAAAGCCACACTGCTGAGGGGGTGGTGTCACTATATGCTGGGGTATATTGGCAGTAAGGCACATATATAGTATGCATAAGGCCCTAGGATCAATCTCCAGTTTCAAAAACAAGCAAGGAAATGCAGAAACAGGATGCCTTTTTCTCATGCCCTTAGTGGAAGAACTTGAAAGAAGAAATTGTCAGACTGGATTCTCAGTTCCTTGGAAAGGATATTAGTAATTACTATTGTGATGAAATGTGTCAGACTGTATCTGAAGGTCAAATGCCTGTCATCCCCAACACTGTAGGGGCAAAGGTTGTGCAGCTCTTTGTAGGATTTAGGCAAAAAGGCCTCACTCTGTACAGGAGGCAGTGAACCGGGTCACCATGAGGTAATGGTTGTTTCTATAGATTTGAGGTTTGTTGATCCTAAAGGCACTGATATAGTGATCTGCTTTGCAGAGAAGCTACTAGTATCATGAGAGAGTGTGGGAAATGGAAACAAAACCCATAAAAACTCGGGGGACAGTGGCCGGGGAAGAGCATGGTCTCGGGGCTGTGGGATATCCTGTCACCAAGGAGCTCACACCAGGGAAGATGGGTGATGCTAGTCTCGTTATCGTTATCCGAACACTTCAGCTAAAAGCTCGCCTGCATTTTCCTACGCTTCCTTCCAAGCTAGCTGATCTGCTTTTATCTACACAAGATGATACAAGCTTGCTTTCTGTTCCTTTCTCCTGGGCCTTTCTGCTGGCCCTGTATGTGATAGAAGATGCAGAAGTTGAGTGCCTCTTACCTTCATTAGACTCTGTGTAACATTAGAACCCCAGGAAACAGCTCCTGCTTTTCAAAAAGAGCCTCACTGGTGCTCTTCCTGCTGGATCCGATGACCTGCCAGAAAGAGAGTAGAATGGGAAGCCATGCCTCAAGCTCTTCTCTTTCCCACTTCCGTCTGCCTGAAACCACCCCCAAAAGGGGTTTGGCCACCATTACAGGTCCACAGACCAGATGCCTACAGACCTATAGTGCCCAGAGTGTGGAGACAGAAGCAAAAGTATCAGAAGTTCAAAGTTATCCTTAGTTACCTAGAAAACCAGAGGGCAGCCTGAACAACAACAACAAAGTACAATGGAATACCTACGATAACGTGCACAGAGACCCAAGATTACACATGAGTTACATAAACAAGTCATGGGTTACTTTGCAAAGGATCCAAATGATGCATAAATCATTAGCAATGGTTATTCTGGAAAGTAGAACTCAAGAAATGGAGATTTACTTTCCCTTCATCCTTATGGTTGGAAAAGAGAAAACATGAGCATTTTGTTTTAAACACCCAAGGGCTCAAGTAGCCCCTACCCACCTCTGACCCCATTCAAGTTTTCACTTAGGGCCCTGAATTTGATAGATTCCTCCCTGGGCTCAAGAATCGGGATAGTCCAATGAAGAGCATCTAGAAAGAAGAAACGAGCTGGACGTTGGTGGCGCACACCTTTAATCCCAGCACCTAGGAGGCAGAAGCAGAAAGATCTCTGTGAGTTGGAGACCAGCCTGGTCTACAAGAGCTAGTTCCAGGACAGCCTCCAAAGCCACAGAGAAACCCTGTCTCAGAAAAACAAGAAGGAGAAAGAGGTGGAGGAGGAGGAGGGGGGGAAGAAGAAGAAGAAGAAGAAGAAGAAGAAGAAGAAGAAGAAGAAGAAGAAGAAGAAGAAGAAGAAGAAGAAGAAGAAGAAGAACCGAAAATGAGTTTCCTTATTAATTTTCTTCTAATTCACGCTTTATTCAACTTGAAACTTCTTTAATTGCAGAAAATCCAGACTAAGGGTCCCAGTGGTCAAATTAAATAGATGTTTCCTGTCTCGTTCTTAAGATTTCCTGTCTGTGGCACTTGTTTCTGTAGAGCAGTTGCTTCATTGTCAGCCACTGTCCTGATTTTTCGCTTTAAATACCAGGTCTTTGTACCAGTGAAATGACTGCCACCAAGCTTGGATCAGCTCCTGGGTCACTGTCTCTAAATGGACAGCCTCAGTTTCCCAGTGACACTTGCACCCATTTTCTTTATTGTTGACACTGCTAGCAAACTGGCTAATAGCACAGGCTAGAAGGCACTGTTAGCCTGGGTTCAGCGCTGGCTGTTCCACTTACTCTGCCCTTAATTTTATGCTCCTGTTTGCTCTTCTACAGAAGGCTGGTGGTGCTGTTGTAGAATTGCTGTATCATCCCACAGGAAGTGAGGCAATAGAGATATATTATTTGTGTTGCTCATTGTTATCACCAAACAGCTGACAGGAAGAGACTAAGCAGAGGAAGAGTTTTGTTTTGGTTTGGTTTTAACCTACAGCTTGAAGCCACAGCCCATCGTGGCAGGTGGTGGGTCTTTGTGCTTCAGGAAGCAGAGAAGGAGGATGCCATAATTCTTTTGGTCTTCTCCTTTTCCCATTTGTATTCATTCTGAGCCCTTAGTACCGCCCACACTTGGGGTGAGTCTTCTCTCCTCAGTTAACACTGTCTCAAAAGCCTGCCTAGAGATGTCTCCTAGATGACTCTAAATCCAGTCAAGGTGACAATGGAATTCTACCCATCGCAGTAGCCATTTAGTTAGCAGCGTATCCAGCTATTGAAACATGCAATCACTGCGATTGCTGTCTTCTCACCTGGTACCTCACTTGTGTTGCTATTTGATAACGAGTTTAACTTCTTTCGTGACCAATGCATGTTCAGGTGACATTGTAATTAGGGTCATCCCCACCACCCCTTGTGGCAAAATTTTCAGTAGCTTCCTCTTATCAATCCACTCCATCAAAATTTAAAGTCATCACAATCTAGCCTCACCCTAACTTTCCAGGTTTCTCTTTCAAACTCATCAGGAATCTCTATGCTTTGTGTCCTTGTGGTGAACTAGAAGGAAGTTAGCTTACACACGAAAACGTCTCACCATGGATGATATTGGATGCTCTCAAGAGATTCGATGCTCCTAAGGAAAAGGAACAGATCTGCCCGTGGGAACCATCAAGCAAAGCTAGGGATGTGTGAATTTTGAGTGTTTCCCAGGTGCCACAGAAAGAGTTTAAAATTGCCCCATGTTCTTATGAAACAGTGCCAGAGAGAAGTCTAAGCCACTTCACCAATATTTTTTCTATTTTCTTATAGCAGTGAGGATCAAACCCAAAGGCTAGCACATACCAGCAAATTATCTACCCATGAGCTATGTCCCAGCTCATCAGCCTTCTTGATGACCAATTCTGTGTGTATTTAGGGACCTTCTTAAAGTGCCATTGATATAATTTTGCCACACCTCTTCGAGTGTGTCAAATTGTCCATACTCCCTTTGCGCCTGACATATACAGCACTTATTTTATAAGTGGCTGCAGGACTGGTGGGCAGAACAGAAAAGCTACAGCTATATTAGTTTTCAACCAACTGACCCTTTCCAGCTTTTTTCCATCAGCAACTCTTGTCCAAGGTTTTGTCACTAATCCTTTGACCTCTTGTCATAGACTTGTTGGCTCCCTTCCTTCCACTTTCTCTTGCTACCCCAGAGCCTCAAAATTATATTGTTTGCATAGAAAGAAAATGCTTAGGGCCATCTTAACACAGGGAGAACCCTCTCCTTCAGTTGGAGATGTAGATCAGGAATAGAGCATTGGCTTTGCTTCTCCGGGGGTCTGACTTCAGTCCTCAACAATGTAAAAGGAAGGGAGAAAAAGAAAGTAGGTGAGAAGGAGAAAGAATTCTTTGAACAGACAAAGCCTGAAGAGAAAGAGAAAAAAAAAACCCTACTTAATGGCTTTACTAACAACTTCTCACTCCCCAGTCTGAAGTTCTGTGATTTGCTCCTAGTCCGCATCTCATGACTGATCCCGTTTTAATGCTGTGTTTCATGGCTCGCTGCTGTCTCTCCACCTAATTGTTAGAGGCTAAAGAAGATGTGGAAAACATCTCACAGAGTTTATTTATTTCATAGGAGACACTGAGGCTCAGAGGCGCTAAATGTCTTATTCGGTTATATATTCATTCAAAACTGTGAGTGTCTTCCATGCTCCTTTCTGTTCCCCTGCTTGGAAAGTGTATTTGAAACCTCAGTCTGGAGTGCTTCGTTTTCATGGCAACAGACACGATCCAGGGAGAACAACAAGCACACACCTAATAGCAGGTACAGTGCCTTTCAGCTTGAATAGAGATGATTGCAAAGACTCAAACAAGAGCAAGTGTGCGGGCTGTCAGCCTCGTGGAGGATACTAATACCAAGCACCTCCTTCTCTATCAAATCCCCTTGTTTTACTCAAGGTAAACATGAACTGGTAAATAAATCAGTCCTACCTCTTTAGTAACGGTGGTGACTGTAAAGGGGGGACAGTAGCCCTCCTTCAAACGGGGGCACCAAACCTCTTTACATTCATCACCATCA
This sequence comes from Cricetulus griseus, assembly GCF_003668045.3. Lineage (NCBI taxonomy): Eukaryota > Metazoa > Chordata > Mammalia > Rodentia > Cricetidae > Cricetulus > Cricetulus griseus. The sequence goes on from NC_048595.1 coordinate 458,970,461, forward strand.
GCAGTCTACATACCCAGTCTAGAAGAGAAAACATGTTCTTTGCACAATATGGTTTTCTTGAAGGTTTATCTTTCCTCCACCCACAAATATTGATTTAGTGATATATATAATATTCATATATTGCCTTATATGTAGTTTAAAATATTATGAGACAGAGTATCACTATCCTTATTACTCTGGCAGAGTATTTACTATATAACCTGTATTAAACATTGCAGAAAAAAAATCACTCAAACTATGATCAATAATTGTCTAAGCCAAAGTCTTCTCTTTTTCAGTTTTTTTTTAATTTTATTTTATTTATTTATGGGGGCAGGAACAGGAACGTGTGTGCCACAGGGCGGGGGTGGGGGGGTCAGAGGACAGCTTGCAGGAATGGGTTCTCTTCTTCCTCTCTCCATGTAGGTCCCGGGGATTAATTCAGGTTTTCAGGATTGGGAGCAAGCCCCTTTACCCACTGAGGCGTCTTACTAACCCCAGAAGTCTCTTACCCTACCATTTATCTAGTAGGGAGTGATCATTCAGTGAAGCTTTCCCTGGGAACTACCAAACTCGTGTATAATGAAGTCACACATTTGCAAATATTAGCATATACCATTAACCCATGAAAACATGTAGAATATAATATAAAATATTTTAGGAGATTCCCCCAGAGATGAGGCCAAATAAAGAGTTATGGAAGTGCCTGGGAGATGGATATAGTGATCCCTGAACTACAGACCCTGCTCTTAGGTGGCGCTCCAGTTCGCCGACTTCTTGCCTGTGGCACGAGAACAGGGTGCGGTCGACTCACTTCTGGACCCATAATGGAAACACCCTCTTCCCCTGTGGATGCGCTGCTTGTATTTGCTGTCTGGGGGATTCAGCGGCATGCTTGTGAAGCCGAACGTCCTTCTGCAGCCTCTCTGTTCTCCTTTCCCGCCCTTCTTCTCTGGGCGCACCCCTGACAAACATCTGAGCTTGCTCCCCCCGCGTCCTGCTTGCACATGGGCTCCCAGATGAGGAGGGGGGAAGGGTGACATGCAGACACTGTGTAGCCAGGCTTCTCTTGCTGGCTTCCCTATCCCCACCATACACCTAGGGCACTAGTTGGGGGTCAGGTGCTTCATCTCTCTCTGTTACCGTCTGAATTTTTTTGTTTTTGTTTTTCGAGACAGGGTTTCTCTGTGTGGCTTTGGAGGCTGTCCTTGAACCCGGTCTGTAGACCAGGCTGGCCTCGAACTCACAGAGATCCGCCTGCCTCTGCCTCCCAAGTGCTGGGATTAAAGGCGTGCGCCACCAACGCCCGGCACCATCTGAAATTTTTAACACAAGGGAATCGACGGTGCTCATCATACTGAATTCTTCTAATGAGTCCATGAATTAGAAGATACAAAGAACTTCCCACAGGACATCTGAAACGGACGCTTTTATCTTTCAGTATGTCCTGCTCAATAACTAGCCAGTTGGCAGGTATTTTTGGAGGACAAAATTCAGGAGTTTCAAAGACTATTAGGAACATCCCAAGTAAGTACCTAATGGACTTCATGTAGCGTTCTTTACCACTGTTATTGGACTTAGAGGCCATAGCCCATGCCCAGAGATTTAGTGAATGCAGCCACAATGGGGAAAGAGAGTCACTCCCCAAGGCTGCTTCCTGGGGGTACTGGAATGAGGTTGCTACTTAAGCAGAAAACCAGAATTATCCATGTCTTGGCAATTCTAGTCAAGTTGTGGTCCTGCCCATCGCTGGCCCTCCTCTGTTTTGGTTCCACCCTCCAGCAAGGTAGAAAATCTGTAAATCACTTTCTTGGGAGAAAAGTTTCCCTTTTGGCTGGCCCAGGCTTTAAAAGGTTTCCTCTTCAAACATGAGGTTACGTGGGGAAGTGCAATTTGGGGGAATCCATTGTTTCCAATAGTCTGATAGCCGAAGTGAGAGGACGTGAGAGTTTCTTTGGCATGCCTTTATCCTTACCAGGCCAGTTACAGGACATTCCTTGTGTGTTAATTGTAAGTCTTGTACCATTTCATTTGATCATTTGCAGATGTTGGTTCAAATACAAGTAAAAGATCAAATTTGTGGGTGATAATGACAATGCTAGAGGGCCTGGGAATATAGCCCAGGTGACAGAGTACTTGCCTCATAGGCATGAAGCCCTGTGTTTGGTTTCTTGCATTCCATAAAACTTAACAATCCTAGCACTTAGAAGGTGGAAAGCAGGTCAGAAGTTCAAGGTTTTCCTACAGAGCAACTTTAAGGTCAGCCTGGGGTACGTGAGACTGCCTCACAATAATAAAATATAAAGCAGATTTTAAAAAATGATGCCAGAAAACTCACAAACCTGTTTTCTAGGAAAAATAATGTCCACTGACATATTCTTAACGTACTGGCTGAAGTACAGATATGCATAGAAAAAAAGTAAAGCATGTGTCTATATCCCTGATAAAGAGATTTCATCACACATGCTTTTGGAAGTTAAAAAGGGAACTACCCTGAAGTACTTCAGCAAATGTGGGTTTTGTTTTTGTTTACAATGATTAGCAATGGTCGTGTTGTACAGCCTGGGAGTGAATATCCAAGCTCCATAGACACCAGCAATAAATAAGGACAACTTCTCTTTGGTGCCAAATGGGTAATGACCATGAGCTTTGAGCAGAGAGATCTGAGAGGGGTTGGGGCCAAGCTATATGTGCTGTATGACTTCTCACCATTCCTGTGTTAACACTGTCCTTATGTGAGGCCAGCAGACCCTGGGCTGTGGAAATCATTATCGAGCACTGGCGCAGATCAGAGTTGCACGCACTGTCCTGCCCACTCTCGGCAGATGGCGGGGAGCCCAAACCCTCCATATGCTGCTCTGTTCTCTGGGAAGGCACGGGCACTGCAAGCTGATTTGGCACTGCTACTGTGACCGTGGGTGTCTCTGAAGCAGCCAGCGTCACTGCCCTGGGGCTCGCTGGCACTAATCAGACAGGCTTGCAGCAGAGTGAGCATGTTCTGAGGTGACCAATGTTGGGAGCAAATCAAGCCCTTGGGTGTTGGGAGATTAGCCTGTCAATGCCTTTGGGGGTTTTCATTTTTTTCACTTGATCAAAGAGATCACAATGAGGTGCAGTGTAGATTTCTAAAGTATTTGTTTCTGCTGTTGGGCATCTTGCCCCAGTAGACAGTGTGGAATTTTCCATTTTCAGTCTCCTCCGAGGTCTGAGATTTTCCTAGCATATCTTGTTTCTAAAGGTAGTAAGTGGTTTGCAGAGAGCTCCCAACAAAGAGGACTCAGGAAATGTTCACCCAAAGGGAACTGACGTTTCAGAAGTAGTAGCCTGGAAGGCTGCCCTACCCTCTTGACTTCTCGGTTGGTCCTCTTTGCAATCCTTATTTTTCCAAAAGCAAACATTTGAGTTTGAAACACCGCAGAAGCTCCACCTCCCACTGTGTCAGGAGTTTGACTCTATGATGCCTTTGTCAGTGGCAGTTGGTTTCACTCTTGTCCTTTTCTGTTCCCAATCACCTTTGCAAGTGACAGTTCAGCTGCATGGCTTCTAAACATCACTGCAGGGGCTGCCATTTTATAAGTCACACACAACTTTAAGTCCCTGTAAAGCTCAATTTGACGGGATTTAGTTTCCCTTCTGTTGCTGGAGTTTTCTTTCCTGCTGCCCTTCAGCCTCAATAAGCACACAGACACTATATTAATTGTAAAACTCTTGGCCGATGGCTAGGGCTTCTTATTGGTTAGCTCTGTCTTAATGATTAATCCATTTCTATTAATCTAAGTATTTCCACGTGGTCTTATCTTATGGGAGAACACCTGGGCCTGTCACTGCTTCCAGGGCTACACGGTGTCCCGTCCCCCCCTCCCCCGTCTCTCTCTGCCTGCCTTTCCCAGCATTCTCCTCGTCTCCTAGTCCTGCTTATCTTCCTGCCTCTATTGGCCAGTGTTTTATTCACCAGTCAATAAGAGAAACATATACAGAAGGACATCCCCCATCATCCTTCCTTTTGTACATAGTTGTCACTTCTGAAATTATAAAGTTCAGCCTATATTAAAATTCATTTTTAAAGAGTCATAGTCTCAGTAGCAAGAAAATTGATCAGCAGGAGAAAATGAGCAGAACCTTGAACAGAGTGTTTAAAAGAGGGTATGCAAATGGCCAGGGGCCATGTAGGGGTAAAGCGCTCTTGACACACCTGACAATCATGGGACTCATAGAAATGTAACCTAAAGTCACAGTGAGGAGTCACCTGTAACAGCTGCTACTATGTTTATTAAAAGGTAAATATTATGAAGATGTGGAGAAAAGGGATCTTTGTACCTTGTAGAAAAGAATATAAATTGATGCACCCATTGTGGGAAAAGTGGCATCAAGTTTCCTCATGGGATCCGTTGAATCCCACTTCTGCAGGTATGTCCAAATAATGAAACCGAGTGTGTTGAAGAGGTGTCTACACCCCCAAATACACTGCAGCACACAAGAGCAGATGTGAAACCAGACTAATGGTCTGTCAATGGGTGAACTGACAAGAAATGTCAAACACAGGCATACAGACAGACACAGACATGCACATGCACACACATACACACACACACACACACACACACACACACACACATTCACACATATACACACATACACACACATACACACTCACACACATACACACACACACATACACACACATACACACACATACACACACACATTCACACATACACACATACACACTCACACACATACACACTCACACACATTCACACACATACACACACATACACACACACATACACACACACACACACACACACACACACACACACACACACACTGCTACCACCGGAATCCTGGTATTTGCATGAATTAAACTGGTAATCAAGACTAACCATCCCATGACAGGAGTAAAATGTAGTCACGTCCACTTCCAACTAGCAACGAGCTTCCCTCTTGTCATTTATTTGAGTGCTATTCTTTTGTTTTCTCCTTGGGGAAAAAGTCATCTTTGTTATAATGCTTTTAGGCAAGAAAGCCATATGGTAGTGGATTAAGTAGAGAACACCGTTTCAGTCGCACTATATTCATAAATAGGAGGCTAACTGAAGAGGTAAATTTAGCTTAAGGAGTAACTCTAATGAGGATTTGAACCATAAGATATTTTTCTCCTTTCAGTTAAGGTTTGACCTATTTTAGAATTTTGGACCAAGTCCAAAAGCATGTATATTTATTTCTACCCAGCCATAGAAAGAGCAACTGTTTTCTCTATTCTTGAATCAGTCTAGGAAGAACAAAAGGTAAAATTTGTGCCTCCTAAGGAAAATCCAGACATTTTCATAGGCCATTCTGAGTGCTAAGTAGAAGCTATGTTTAATAGAAGTATTTATCACTTAACTGAGAGCGCCATAAAAAACTTCCTACAAAGAATTCCAAGTAGCACTTCCTGTTAATGAGCCCTCCCCAAACTGCAGGAGGAATTGAAGACGATGGAGCCATGGCTGTAACAACCCTAAGGGGGTCCAGTTCTGAGGGTTTTTTTTTTTTTTTCATCTGCAGAATCCTTTTTATAAACAAAAAGTCAGCCGGGCAGTGGTGGTGCCTGCCTTTAATCCCAGCACTCCAGAGGCAGAGGCAGGCAGATCTCTGAGTTCAAGACCAGCCTGGTCTACAAGAGCTAGCTCTAGGACAGCCTCCAAAGCCACAGGGAAACCCTGTCTCAAAAAAATAAACACAAAACAAAAAGTTACTTGGAGGTGAATTTGGTAATGCCTGGCTTCAATGCCAATGATAGGGAATTTGAAACAGAAGGTTGAAAGTTTAAGGCTAGTCTGGCTATACAGGGAGATCCTAGCTCAAAAGAACTAAAGGGCAAGAGTGTGTGTTTCAGTGATGGAGTACTTATCTGGCACGGACAAGACCTTGGGTTGGATCCTTAGCACTGCAAATAAAATATAAAGAGAAGAGGTTTACACAAGAAGCCAAGAAATAACCAAGCAAGTACTGTGTTGAGATAGAGACCTCTAGCTTGGCATCTCCAGCCCTTTGAACTTAGCAACAGGCCTTTACTAACCTGATATCTGGCCTTATCTCAGACTATTTTAAGGCCCAGAAACAGACACAGGAAGGAGACTTGTCTTGTCCACACTCATCTGCCCCGCCTAGGAATAGAAGCCTCTGTGAACTTGGATGCTCACAGGCATCTGAGGTGAATTAAAGTTGCTCCATCTCAAATGATAAAACATAATAGGGTTGTTGGGAATACAAGCAATTGTATTTTGGTTTATCGAAGCTCAAATAACCATGCAAAGTGGATAACAACCTTTCTTTTCAAAATATAAATGGGCCTGAGAAGAATAAATGTCCAGTAGTTAATTGCAGATTTAAAAACCCATGTAGCCATGGTTTTAAAACTCCAGCATGTCCACTTGAAGCAATTAACAGTGTCCAGTTTCATGGGTCTGAGTCAGAAAACTTGCACTCAAAGAGGGCGTCCAGTGATACCGATATTGCAAGTTCAGGAAGAACCTATTGAGAACAAAACACCACTGAACTCACTGTCACATGGTAGATACGAAGTAAATTTTCATCCCCAGCATTGTGCCGAACCTGCATTGGGTAAGAGACACCATCAGCTCACCTCTTTGGCAACCTGGCTGCAGCTGAAGTTGGGGAGTGGCTCCATAAGAAGGGGGTCTTGTTTGTTTCAGTTCCTACTAAGGCGTTCACAGAAGAACCACCAATCAACTCATCAATAAACAGATGTGGACTCCATTTCTGTGGAACTGAAAGTGTATGGTATTTGCTTACTGGGTTATTCAGTTCAACCAGTGCATGCTACTTCACAGTGAGCAGTATTCTACTCACCAAGCAACTTATAAATGAGAAAATGCCTCTTTGGCTACTCTGAAGGATCTGTCCATCAGGGCACACTTTGTGGAATCTGTGTCTCTGTAGAGAAGTAGCATGCTGCTGTTAAGCATCTTTCTTGCTCTTCTTTGCACTCTTACTACTTTCCATCCCTATCACCCACCCTCGGAGAAAGGGTTGTTTTTTGTTGGGTTTTTTTTGCATGAGATAATATATGCAGAATCAATTCATTCAACAAATATTTATTGAGTGCTGCTGATTAGCTGAGCCTTCTGCCAGGAATAATCAAATGTACATAAGATTCAGACTTCATCCTAAAGGATTAGACAGTACATATCCAGCTGTCCCCAGTGTGGCACAAAGTGGGTTTCTAGTGAACTTTCTGGTTTCCACACAGAATTAAAGTTTACCTGAAGGCATTTTTTTTCCATCCACAACTTTCTAATAGGTTTGCTCTACTTGTGTTCAGCAAAGGCTTTTCCAACTCACAGCTGGAGAAACTAAACTCTTGAGTGTTTAACTGCCTCATCCTCAAGCAATTTGTGGATCAAAACCAAGATTAACACCACGACTCCCTGTTATTTCCAACAAGCAATGATCCTTGTAGGTTTTTTAAAGCAATCATGTGCCATCCCTACCAAGCCTCTCCGTTGGTGTTCATTTTTATACTCTATTGATGTCATCAGAAAGATTCCTATTCTCATTTCGTCAGTATTTTCATATATTTAGAATATGAGTATCCCTCCAAGCCTTTATTTTATCTAAGAGGGGGTGAGTCACTTCATTGAGGCTTGAGGCACATACAGCTCCCAAATCATCTTCTCAAAGCTGTGTAGGCAAACACTGGCAGATGATAAAGACGGTCACCCATTTTGCCCTTTTTCCAGGAAGCTGTTGTTAGTTTTAATTGTCCCAGAGTCCACTATGAAGATTTTGAAACCATCATCCACCTGAAGTCATAGAGTCAAACCCTTGGCTATTGTTTCGTCTGTCTGGTTATCCAATTTGAACTTCAGCTGTAGGAAGCAACAGGATTTAAAGGTTGAAAATGTTAACAGTTGTTTTTTAAATTTGTCTTAAATTCCTAAATTTCTCTCTCAATTTCCTCTCATTCTACAGTAGACTATGCTAACAGAAATTATCAGCAATTGTATTCTGTCATTTTGCGAACAGAGATCCGGGTGGTGGGGAAAGCTGTCTTTGAGCATAAGATAGCAACTCCAACCTCTGTATTTGTGAGGTGTTAGCATTTAAATAAAGACTTAACAATATGTGCATGCACACTGGAAATTGGTGTTTTAACTATTCTTTAAGAATAGCTGGAGAGCATGCAATAGACCACTCTTATGGTCTATTACCTGTAAGTTTTTCATCATGAATAAACAGCAAACAATGACTTCCTGTCTCCACATTATAAGAAAGATCACTCCCAAGAATTTCCCACTGATCCCAGTAAGAAAATGTCAGATTTATCCTTGTGGACCCTGACTTTACACTGGCACTAAAGGGGAGACGGGACATCTATCTCCCAGGAAACTCAGAGCTGGTTAAGCACACCAGAGTATGATGTATAGCCAAGAGAAAAAGCTTGTGTGTGCAATGCCTATCTGTAATATAGATATGTTCAGCATTCTCTTGGTAAACAGAAATATAAAATTACCAAAAAGACACATGTGCAGGGATGCACACACACACACACACACACACACACACACACACACACACACACACTGCAGCCTGTGTGTGACACTCTGAAGGACAGCTGTGATCTGGGACGTCCCTGTCCCTGCTGTTTGAGGAACTGGCTCTCTATCCTCTATTAATTCTGAAAAAAAGAGATATCTATAAAAGTGAACTGCCACAGACTTTATTTTATTTAAGTACTCTCTTAGTGGAATAGAAATAATGATTAGCTGGAGCTGGAGCTTCCCACAGCCGTTTGGCCCCAAATAAACACACAGACACTATATTAGTTATAAAGCTGTTGGTGGTGGCTAGGGCTTCTTACTGGCTATCTCTGACTTAATTATTAACCCATTTCTATTAATCTGTGTATTTTCATGTGGTTTTATCTTACCAGAGAACGCCTGGTGTGTCCTTTCTTCCTGGTCCTTATATGGCAACTCTCTTGCAGTCTTTCTCTGCCTACCTTTCCCAGAATTCGCCTCGTCTCCTCGTCCCACCTATCTTCCTGCCTCATTGGCCAAACAGTGTTTTATCCATCAACCAATTAAGAGAAACATATATATGGAAGGATGCCCCCCATCAATTAGCATTAATCATTTAAAAATAGAAGGCAAGAAAAGATCCAAATGCTAACGTCAAAAGATAGTGCGCAGCCTGTGTGGCATTGCTGGTACACATCTGTCCCTTTTGGGCCAACTGGAGAAGACTGTTCATTGTAGTCACTTGTTAGTCCTCGCTCCATTCAGAATGTGACCCATAGAACCAATGTGATAAAAGCTCTGCTTTGTTATTCTGAGTCAGACTCAAACATAACTGCCACCCTGTCCAGCTGTTTCTACGTTTATGTGATCCTCTGGCTGGCTGGCTATCATCCATCTATCTGTATGTGTGTCTGTGTTTCATGGGGATTGAACCTAGAACCTTCACATGTGAAGTAAGCACTCTACTGCTAGCCATCGTCCCAGACCCCTTTTTACTTTTAATTTTGCAAGAGAGTCCCACTAGTTGCATAGGCTGGCCTTGAACTTACTCTATATCCTCTTGCTCTCAATGAGTTAAAATTACAGGTCTGCACCTCCAGGCCCAGCTGATCTTGGGTTTTGACTCCTCCAAGAACTTAGGGGATAAAAACTTGCTAATATAATACTTGGTTTGTATACGATAGGCCTTTTTGCCTATGGTTGAAAATCTCATGTGGAAAGACCAACAACTGGTTCTAACTGCTTAGTAAAGAAACTACCTTATTATTCTTTGCCTCCTATGGCAAAAGTCTGGCATGACAGTGAGCACTCCCAGGAAATAATCAATCACCACCATGACTTAGATCTTCTGATCTGAACATAACTTGTCTCCTGGTTGTGCCAATAGTCGTTGCCTCCACTTGCTGGACCATGGGCTTTGTCTTTGCTAATCTCTGCAACTCAGCTACAGTTCCCTCCACAGAACTACCTTGCTGCCAGCACTGTGAAGAACAAGGTTAACAGGGCTTGCTGCTACTGTGGGCTAGTGTTTTAAAGCTGAAATATATAGGTCTTTGCTCTCTACAGCATTTATTACTCAAGATTTTGGAAATTGGGAGGGAGAGGGAGAAGGGATTGACATGTGAAACAAGCTTGTTCCTAATTTGAACTAATAAAAAAAAAAGTTAAAAAAAAAAGATTTTGGAAATGTCCCTCCTACCATGATGTTTTACATATACTTTTGTAAGTTTATGGCTTTTCATGTAATTTATTAAAAATAGGTTCTGCTTAATCCAAAATTGGATGGTAAATATGAATCCTACATTTAAGGCTGTTTTCCTGATTAGGAAAAAAAGTGTTAGAGGGTATATCACATACTTTATCACCTCTTAAGAGAGTGAGTAAAAGTATATATAATCATTTAAAAGACAGGAATGCTCCTATGGTGGTGGCTCACACCTTTAGTCCCAGCACTCGGGAGGCAGAGGCAGTTGGATCTCTGTGAGTTCGAGACCAGCCTGGTCTACAAGAGCTAGTTCCAGGACAGCTTCCAAAGCCACAGAGAAACCCTGTCTCGACCCCCCCCCCAAAAAAAGAAAAAGAAAACAGAAACATGAATGCTGAAACAGAAGTTAAACAATGATGACAATAGATATGCTAGAGTGGACAGGAAGGCTCATAAGGCCTCCGCCCTACACAAAGAACTACCGGCAACGAAGGAACGCTGAGTGTGGGAGAGATCACACTAACTGGTTACCCAGTGCCAAAAAGCTCAGCCCTGAAAACATACATACACATAACATTATACAGACTGAGCAGGTTGTTTTTATGTTAGGGATATATATGTATGCACACACACACACACACACACACACATACACACACGCACACCATATAATATGCATTAGCAGTGAGAAAAGAGCTTGAAAGAGAGCAAGGAGGAGTATGTGAAAGCATTTGGAGGGAGGAAAGGGAAGGCAGAAAAATGTAATTATATTATAATCCAAAACATAAATGATTAAATAAAATACATAGAACCTTCTATGGAAGTGGCCATTGGCCTGAGCCGTACAGCAGATATCACAGAAACATTTTGATGATACAAACAGCCAAGCAAAACCCAAGTTTTCAGGAGTGAGAGCAAGGAATCTGTAGTTTTTCAAGATGACTAGTCAGGAGTTTCAGCTGCAGCTAGCCAGAGCCGAAACTTCTGTAGTTATACACTGTTTTCAAGGTGTTGAGTCAAGAATGAGTATACACAGCTTTCAATTCCCACATAGCAATTGCCTCTAAATAATGCATCCTGAGGTCACTTATACTTCCTAACTGTGTCCACTCTTCACTGTCACTCCACCCTTCCCCCTCACTGCTCTGTCTCTGCATACCCTGTTCCTGTCACTTTGCCTGTGAGCCAAGCGAACAGAGAATTGTCTGGTTCTGCGTTCAGTCAGTACAATGCCTGGAACATTGGCACTGAGTGTGCATTAAAAATAACAGCAGGGACTGCTTGTTGCTTTCATACACCCACAAATCCTTTCAATGCAGGTAGAGACTGTTTAGAATTTACAGGGACAAATTGTGTATGCAGTAGCGTAACATTTTCTACAACTAAAAGCACATTTAGCTCTTGAAGACCGCCATTCCAGTAAAGTCAGTAAACTCACAATACCACTCCTGCCCACAGGTTTGCAGGCCTCTATAGGGTTCTGTCTTTTAGATAAGTGTTTGCTCTTACTGAATGTCCTCTGTCATTGTGGGAGGCTTTCTCAGCATCTCTGATACAGATTGTCCTCACTGCCTGTGCTTCTGGATGTATGAACAGGAAACTTGCTCCATCCCCCTTCCATTCCCCATGTCACTGTCATCGACTGAGAGTCAGGGAGGCCAGCCTGTGATCCCCTGAATCTCCACTGGCTGAAGATGCCTGTGGTCCTTACTGCTGCCTCTGCTCTTTGATGAAGGGAGTACACCATGTGTTCCCCACCCAGCTCTAACTTCCTCAGATGCTTCCAGCTCTTCTGCACCTGCTCAGGAATCATCGCCTCTCTCATGCCCTACCCAAGAATGGAGAATCTCTGAGGTCACTCATTCCCCAAGCCATCCCCAGGCCCTCACTAAGGACAATTTTGACTCAGACCAAAAGTGAAGGTTTATGTTCTTGTTTTCTATCTTTCTGAGCTCAAAAATTCAAGCAAGGGATCTGGAATACTCCCCAGACCTGTCTTTTGTGAGCAACTCTACTTCTACACAAGGTTTGGAGCATAGATGTAGACATAGCAAGACGTGAATTTCCTAGTAGCATCAGCCACTCACTATTCATAGTGTTTTCCAAACTGATGTCAAGAAATAATTTAGTGTTCATGGCCAGCAATTTTTTAGTGAAATATGATTTAGTAGGGTAGAATGGCACCTCAAGGCATAGTACCAAATATCCAACTTGAATAGAAATTTTAAATTCCTGGTAGAAGTGCTGTGCTGCCCAGTGCTGTAGACACCAGCTCCCTCCTGGGTGAAGATCCAGTTGCCTCTCACTCCTGCTTCTGGGAGCTTTGATCAGAGGTCCCACAAGCCCCTCTGTATCACCCTTCCCAGTAAGCTTTGCCTTCAATCTAGCTCAAATAGTGAAGGAAGTTAAGAGAAAACTAAAACCACAGTAAGTGCAATTTGAAACATACCTGTCATGTGGGGCACTGAATATCTTTAAATGTTTAGACATAAGCTGACAATTCCCCTAAACTGATTTATCTAACTAGTAAGCTATTCATAAAAGATAAATGAAGGACCCTTTAAAGATGCTTTCCTTAAATGTTTGGAGTTATCTAAAAACATAATGTATAACTTTCCCGTTGAAGAGCAAGGCTTTGGAAAGGGAAGAAACCTATTTGCATTATTCACATTTGTGATGTGCATCTAGAAACTGAAGTCTTCATTTCTTGAAATGTAAGCATCAAAGCAGTTCTGAATGTGTTTTCTTTGTCAATGTTCAATATGTACATTTGTGTCATCCACAACTGCTTCTGTAACAATTCCTTAAAAAATTAATTGAAATTTTCATACATGAGTACTCTATACTTGTATCATATCCACCCCTGCCTCTCTCCACTCCAGTTTTTCTCATATCCTTACCCCTCTCTCAAACTCACGACCTCTCCTTCTGTAATTGTTGTTCCACACCCAACATACATACCCCACACACACGTGCGGGACCAGGCAGGAATGAAGCTCTAGCTACAAATCTTCTTCAGAAAAACACATACACATGGGTGAGGTGTGACTCCAGGTACTATGGGGAATAAAGGTTCCATGTCCTGATAACTTTTCTAAGTACTAGAATGAAAATGTTAAAAGGGTCTCTTTGCTGCAGAATGCCACGGTCTTTCAAGAGGCTATATGTCTTGCACATGGTAGAATGTCCTCCACATGTTCTATGGCTCTTAGGTGTTGAGGGGCATTCCACGAGAGTTGGGGAAGGAGAGAGAGAGAGAGAGAGAGAGAGAGAGAGAGAGAGAGAGAGAGAAAGAGAGAGAGAGAGAGAGCGCACAAGGCAGTGTGATGCTTGGAGGATGCTTGTTCTCTCTCTCTCTCTCTCTCTCTCTCTCTCTCTCTCTCTCTCTCTTTCCCCAACTCTCATGGAATGCCCCTCAATACCTAAGAGCCATAGAACATGTGGAGGACATTCTCTCTCATCCAACTGTGAGCTCAGGCCATAGCCCTGCCCCACTGAGACTTGTAGTGAGCAATTGTTAGAAACTGCCAGAGAGAACGGGAGAGATAACATGGTTGACAAACTGCTCACCACACAAGCTTTGAGAACTGGAGTTCAGTTTCCATGGGTAACAAAATCCAGGCATGGTGAGGTACATTAGAAATCCCATTGCTGGAAGGTGGGGTGGTTTGAATGGGAATGGCCCCATAGACTCGTGTGTTTGAATGCTTGGTCACTATGGAGTGGCACTATTAGGAGGTGTGGCCTTGTTTGAGGAAGTTGCCACTGAGGGTAGGCTTTGAGGTTTCAGAAGCTCAAGCCAGACCTAGTGTTTCCCTCTCTCTTCTGGCTGCCTATCAATCCAAATATAGTTCTCTTGGCTCCTCAGCACCACGTCTGCCTACACGCCACTATGCTCCCCACCATGATGATAACAGGCTGAACCTCTGAACTATAAGCTAACCACAATTAAATGTTTTCCTCTATAAGAGTTACTGTGCTCATGGTGTCCCTTCACAGAAATAAAACCTAAGACCAGAGTCCATAGATTGTAAGATCCCTGGGGCTCACGTGACCAGCCTACTAGGCAAACCTACTAGGCAAACTCCTGGCCAGTGAGAGACCTTGCCTCAAAAAGCTGGGTGAGCATGGACAAGATGCCTTAGTGGGCAAAGCCACTGGCCACCAAGCCTGACAGCCTGAGTCTGATCCCCAGATGTCCCATGGTGGAAGGAGCAAACTGACTCCAAGAAGTTGTCCTCCCATGCACACACAGGCAGATACTCACTAATAAATAAATATTAAATAAGAGGTAGATACCATGTGAAAGAGAGCACCCAAAGTTCCTCTCCCTCCTACACATGCATGGGCCTCTCACACACACATTCACACAGAGGAATAGGAATCGCACACATATATGCACCCTCACACACACATTCACCCCAGGAGTACATGACACACACACACACACACACACACACACACACACATTCACCCAGTAGAATATGTGCCCACACACACACATACACAGAGAGAGAGAGAAATTGTCAAGAGAATGGGGGTCATTTTTAAAAGACAGAGCTGGAATTACATCAGAAGGGATGATGTAGCTCTACCAGAACCTCCTGAGGATATCATATTTCATACCAAGTGGTGGGCCTGCCTCATTGTATTTATAAGGAAATTTTTAATATACATATTAGTAACTTCCAAATTTTTTTTACAATTTCCTGTGTTCCTTCTACTAAAGTATATTTCTAGTGTCCTGATTTATTTTTTAAAGTCACTGCAAAGAAATAGTTAAACATGGTAATAATAATAATTGATAAAGAACAGGATTTCTAAGAAACCTTAAAAATCTACACACATTCAGCAATCCAGACAAACATACTGTCTGTACCAAATGATTAAGGTACAGGGTTTTGTTCATAGTATGCTTTATGTACAAGATGTCAGTAAACAAAAAAAGGAATTTCTAAAAACAATAAAGGACACAAACCCTCTGAAAGAGTTAAAAGAATAAATTGAGCCCTGATGCCTAACAATTACATAAATTATCTACCTTTGTAGAAAGCCGAATATTTGCTCTCTACAGCTTTGCTTTGGTTGTGAGATCCATCTGTTTTCAAACACTGATTCGTTAAATGGTTGAAGTACATGAGGTCAAATCCTCTTGATTTGAAGAGGTCCATTGATCATAACTGAAGACCCACTAAATAGCAACTCCAAGAACTGAGTCTGTTACAATCCAGCTCTGTGGAATGAGGTTCTGAGATGACAAGGCAACATCTCTCTTGGAAATCAGACAAATAAAGGTTCCGTGACAAACATTTAGCCGTAGAAAAGTCTTTAGGTTTGGGTCTGATTTGTTGTGTTATTTGCTAATGGTTCCAGACATGACAGTGTCACTGTCATTATTGCCTAGGCCATTTCAGTATTACTGTTTCTCTAGTGAGACAGGTGTCAGTTGCTTTCTATTGCTGGGACAAAAAAACCACCATGACCAAGGCTCCTTATACAAGAAATCATTTAATTTGGAGCTTACGGTTTTAGAGGGTTGGATGGCAGAGCAAAGACATGGTAGCAGGAACAGCTAAGAACCTACATCTTGATCCATAAGCTGAAGACAAAAAGAGAGAGGCTGGGAATGGCAGTCCTTTGGAACCTCAAAGTGCCCCCCTGCCCAGTAACACACCTCATCCAACAAGGCCACACTTGCGTAATCCTTCCCAAATAGTTATACTAACAGGGACCAAGTATTCAAAAGTGAGCCCAAAGGAGTCATCCTCATTCAAACCACAAGACATCTGGTTTGAAACAAAACAAAACAACCAAGGTTAGAAACAGCTGTTGTCAAAAGGATTTTCCTTTAAATATTTTTTCATGCTCATATCCCATTAGTCTGAAAGGAAGGATCCACCTGAGAAGCCAGCAAACACCTCAACCTCTAAAATTGCCAGGAATCATCCAACAAATGCTAAACCTAGTGGTAAATAGACTATGTAACAAAGACACAATGCTTACTGTTTATCTTTACGTGCAAGGCTAAGAAAATATCACAGAGTATGACTCATCTGAGGTTCGACGTGGGCTACAGGCTTTCTCTGTTTCTGTTTGCTAGTCAAATGTTTTTCTATACATTATTAAAATTGTAGTGTTGCCTCAATTTTATTCCGTCTAAACTAAATAAATGGATTTAGGCAAGATCATGGGTAACTTTTAATAATTAATTTTAAATATCATTACGTTGATCTCTATAAGAGAAATGTGTTCCCATGGTCAAAGTGGGTCAATTATGTTTACGTTCTTAGTGGGCCACTCCATTTTGTGGGGATTATGCCTTGTGTGCCTTCAGCTGAGGTGACGTTGGTTCACCACACTTCCCTTCTTTGTGTCCTCAAATGTCTCCACTCACCTACCAGTCCAACCTTCAGGGTGCTTAGTCAATAAAAGTAGAATGAGGTTGTGTGAAAATTGAGCCTCAGCTTCTTAGAGTCCACATTCTAAAAGATGAAATAGAGTACCTAAGGAAATGTTCAAGGGTTCTGCTAAATGTAAAATTCACACAGAGATTCCCTCACAGGCAAAATGTTGCCAAGGCTTAAAGCACAGACAGACATCTTCCCATAGAAAGGCATTGTGGAGGGGGAGCAGGAGGACCTGGATGGGCTTTCAACATTGAGGAGGACTCTGTTTTTCTGCTTAGAGGGAGGGGAAAAAATCAGGGCCAGGGACTAGAGATAGCCCAGGAACTACAGCTGTCCACATGGATTCTCTAATGGAGCTTGGGATGATACATTTGTTGTAACAGCCTTGAGCCAGCTTTTAGAACATCCAAAGGCAGCTTTCTGTCGCCAAGTAGGAGGGAGCCCCAGCATGTTTACAAGTACAGCAGGGAGTCAAGTGGAAAGGGGAGGGAGAAATTGAACCTCCGAATCTTGGTGTAGTAGAACAGACATAGAGTCTGCTATGGATCTTACAGAGACTGAAAGAACAGAAGAGCTGTGTGTGACCCACTAATCCACTAACAGACATGTTCTGTGTGCCCACCCTCTGCCAATGTGTCCCAGACACCCTTCATCAACATACCACCAGCATTCCACGGTTCTCACTGTCATTTTCTTGTGGCATTCATTTTCTACTCATTTTAATTTGTTTCAGTGTATCTATTGTTTACAAGGAAGTTGAATATCGCTTCTGTTAGCCTTGCCATTTGCGATAAAGGCTAACAATAAAAGTAAGAACAAGGGATCAAGAAATGTTATTGAATTCTACAAGATAATGCAACTACTTAAAGGGATATTCAAAACAGATCATCTATGAACAGTGATATTTCTACATTGACTTAACTGGTTGGACTAAGAAAGATCTGCAGTGGAGACAGCCTGCTCACTGCAGTAGAAACAGCCTGCTTACAGCAGTAGAGACAGCACACTCACTGCAGTGCAGAGAGCTTTCTCACTGCAGTGGAGACAGCCAACTCACTTCATGCAATTGCTGATGCTTAAAGTCTTTGCCCTAGGGTAGCTTCAGTTCTGAGAACTGAGACTGCAAGAGTAGCTGCCTTCACTTCACTGATAGCCGGAGCAGGAAGATGAGCAAGCACAGCGAGAGATATGACTTAGTAACTCAGTGACTGGCTTAAGCGTTCCACTGGCCACCTGGGAGGCCAAGGCATTCTTATGCTACTTCTGCCCCAGTTCAGTACTGTCTAGGAGTTCTGGGGGTTAATTTCATCCCCATCCCTTGGTAAGGAGGATTCTTCCTGTGTCTAAATCCTAGAAGCCCACCTTTAGTTTGTAAGAAAATTGAAGAAAGGGCAGTGAAGGTGAGCATGTAATTATATCACTAGACCTAAGATAAATGATAAATGGGTGTTTATTGGGGAAAAATTACACTGAAAAATACCAAGAACCGCCTGAGCATTTCCCTGCTCTCCCTACCAGATCAGCTCTCCCAACAGAAAGAGCACACAAAGGAAAGCCATGCCTCAAGCTCCTCCCTTTCCTGGAGGCCTGATGCCTACAGGGCAGTGTTTCTAGGCTGAACATAAATGCAACTTACAATGAAGTAATGGTATAGGTGTTAAAATATTGCCACATGTAGAACCTGGAAGGCTGTGGGCTGGAGGCCAGAGCCTTCTTCCTGTCAGCCACACACCTCTTAGGAGAGCCTGAGACCATGTGTCCCACAGCAACTAATCCTAGCAGAACAACTCTGACTTCTCCTCATGATTCCATTTTTTATGATTTTAGGGAACTATAAAGTTCATAGTTGATAAACAGAGAACTGGGCATAGAGTGCAATACAACCCTAAGAGTCACCTGCCTCACAGTGGGAAGAATCATGACAAGAAGGCAGGCAGATGACAGTAAGTAACAAGGCCAAACCTCATCGGGAATGATGAGAACTCAATGTGGTTGGGGATGACAGTTTTGGGTGATGAGTAAGTATTATCTAGGCAGATAAGAGCATCTCCCACACAGAGGAAATGAATACTGCCCACAGCATCATAAAGGAAGGGCAGAGGGGAGGATGCTAGAGAAAACTGTAAGTCATACAGTGATTGTAACCATGGAGATAGTAGGGCCTGTGGGGATGATGCCTGACCATAAAGGTATCTAGATGATGGCCATGATGATGATAGACAAGGAGAAACACGGAAGGCACCATGGGAACATTTGTACCATTTCTGCGTGACTTTCTCCTTGGCCCTTTTTGTTGCTGTCAATTCCCACATGGAAGGGGTGTCCCAAGCTGACCGTGTTTAAAGTAGGTGATTCAGCCATTGAGACAGCTCATTGGGATAAAGTCGGTGCCACTAAGCCTGAAGACCTGAGTTCAATCCCCAAGTCCCACATAGAAGAAGGAGAGAACTCGTTCCTTCGAGTTGTGACATGCTAGAAGACAGCTTTCTGAGACTGAATACCTTTGTCTTCTAGCCAATCTAGTCGTGTATGGAGCCTCCTACACCCCAAAGACATAATCTTCCTCTCACAAGTCTTGGAGAACCCAGTTTAATTCATTTATGGGACCTGAAAGTGAGCCAGTGGGCTGAGGGGCCACTTGGTGTTAGTTGAGCGCTCACCCTGTACCTAGCATTGGGCAGTGGCCAAGGGATTCCCCTTTGGGATCCTGTCAGAACAATATATGAGTAACTGTTCCCATGAACATAATGCTTAAGATGCTAAATGTTATTTCCAGAAGCCAGGTCCGTAGTAGTCCAGGAATCAGTAAGCAAGAGAGATCGCAAGGGTCCCAGAGGAAAGCTTCATATGATCCTGATGAGAAAAATCAGCAATGTCAGGTATTGATAAAATATCGTGATGAGTTAACCTCCAATTTCCAGCCACACCTGGGAGAGACAGGCTGTGTTACTAGTGAGATTTCAGGTCTCTGATGAGCTTCACCACAGAAGCAGGTGTCTCCTGAGCAGTGCTTGGATTAGTTAAAGATATAGTCTCCCTCTGTGACTGTTTTCTCCTGGGTTCCTATCCATTTTGCAGAGTTTATTTTCATTCCTAGAAAATCCTTTTCTCTACAACGTCTTTGTTTGGATTTGTTTTATTGCTTGGCTTTAGTTTTGGTTTTGCATTCATGTAATGACCCGGAAAACTTCTCAAGTTCAAAACAAAAGTAAATTTTGAGAAAAAGCTAACATTAATTTCAAGAGCAACTGCCTCATTGGAAAGCTGCACAAAGCTGACCGTGTTTAAAGTAGGTGATTCAGCCATTGAGACAGCTCATTGGGATAAAGTCGGTGCCACTAAGCCTGAAGACCTGAGTTCAATCCCCAAGTCCCACATAGAAGAAGGAGAGAACTCGTTCCTTCGAGTTGTTCTCTGCAACAGAACAGGCCATGACTTTTACACATACCCCCCAAATAAATAAATAAAATTAAAACACATGACGGTCAAGGATCTCGGCAATGGTACTCTTTTGTGTGGCAGGATTGTGTGTCCCTAAAGATGAGCAGAAAGCAGCATGGAGAAGGCGTCTCCTTCCCAAGTTGAAAATACCTGGCACTGAAAGGAAGCTGACTGAAGCTTGAGGCAGAGGAAAAGACATTTTGTAAAATCCAGTCAGGCCTAGAGACCCAGCATGTGGACAGAAAGATGTAGGGTGAGAACATCTCAGACTTTGGTTTGTTTGGTTCATTTCCTCAGCAGGCAAAGGTTTCCTCAACACAGAAACGTGCTACTTTCCTCCAGGCAACAGCCATTCACACTGCCGTTGCCCTTGGAAGCTGCTTCTTAGCCAACTTAAATGCTCAGTGCTCACCTCGACTACAGACACTCATGCCAGCCAGGGTAATTCATGCTTAAATCCCTGGAAAAGTATAGGCTACCCATTTATGTGGCAGGGAAATGAAGCATATACACCTATCTAGATGGACATTCATCCTGACACTTGTGTACAGAGAGAAAGTGATGCCCTTTTACATGCGTGTGCCTGAGTTGCATGTACCTGCACCATGTGTGCGTAGGAGCCTATGGAGGTCAGAAGTAACATTGAATCCTCTAGAACTGAACTAGAAACCAGGATTGAACCAAAAAGTCCTTGTCTTCAGAGATGTACAGAAAATGGCTTCCTCAATTATTGCTATTGAAAAGTTTCTGCAATGGTTTTCTCAATTACTGCTATTGAAAAATTTCTGCAATAGTTTTCTCAATTATTGCTATTGTAACTGGAGAGACTCCCTGCTGAGGAGGCTAAAGAAAGATGAATGAGCCTCCTCTAGGCATCTGCAGCGGGTGTGTGTGGATGGATGAGAGAGCAAAGTAGGCGCTAGCCATCTTCATTAGCCATTGTTCAATACTCAACAATTAGCACAATACCTCAGCTTTGTGGGCCACCTGTACAGAATATGCACTGTTTATAGAATGATGCTGCTTGTTTTCTTTATAAATTAGCACAATATGCAAGGAAAAATGCAACAAACTCCTAATAATGTGTTTGACTAACACTTGATGACTGTGTGCAATGTTTGGGGGACTTTTTAATTTAAATTAGAAACAATCTTCTTTTATATGTCAATCTCAGTTCCCTCTCCCTGCCCCCTACCCCAACCCCTTTCTGCTCCCCAGGGAGTGTGAGGCCTTCCATGGGGGGGGGGCGGTCTTCAAAGTCTATCATATCATTTGGAGCAGGGCCTAGACCCTCCCCTGTGTGTCTAGGCTGAGAGAGTGTCCCTCTATGTGGAGAGGACTCCCAAAGTCCATTTGTAGATAATGATCCACTACCAGTGGTCAATGTTTGGAGATCTTATCTATAGAACCATAAAAGGAGCATTGATGAGGGGCCCCGTGCCTGGTTAAACTGCATGTTTTGCAGAGGGAGAGGTGCGTGTAGGGAAATAATTTATAGCAGATATTCCAAGACCCTGATGAAAGGAGAAATTGTTTCCAATAAGATAACACAGAAGGCACATGTTAGTTATCATATTGCATTCAACAAATGCAACACCGACCCAAACTGTTCCATTCCCCAGCCCCATCAAGTGGTTATGGGACCAGTACAAACCTTGCCATAGAGTTTGTTAGTCCTTGGGAACCACCCTATAAACTGTGAGAGTGGATCCAGCAAGCTGGGGCCCAAGAGGTCTTCTATCAGACTCAAATGCACACTCATGTTTGACAGCCTTTTTTACATTCAACATGTGGTATCCTGAGTGGGGAAGACATGGATTAACATTAAAGAACACAGAGCTACCTAGGCATGGATGCATTGCTCCAGTGTAATGCATTTGCATGAAGGGTTGCACGGCTTACAAGAGTGTGTGTATCATCAAAAAGAGTAACAAGAAGAACTTAAGGAGATACAGTGCAGCTACACTAAAAGTAAAAAAGTAAAAGAACCACTGCTATATTTTCACAAATTTCCCAATATTTCCCAGTATTCAGACTGAAGGAGATCACCATGGCTGATCTAGAAACACTGTTGTGTTCCAGGAGCACTGTATGTCCAAGCTGAAAGGGAGGTGCTGAGAACACAGAGCAGTTCATGCTAAAACCCTGGGCGGGATTCCCCCATGCACCTCATTCAAGCCATTCTTTGTTGAGGTGCATGACATCCCTACAGGAAAAAGCCCAGTGTGAGAAGAGTAGCTTTTGGGGGAAGGTCCATTGTGGAGAGCAGCAGCTTAACATCCAAAAGCAGTTCCATGAAAGGAGCCCAGAAGAAGGACTGAATGATGCCAAGTTTGTCAGTCTCACAGGCTCCAGCTAGTGCATTGATGATGCTATCAAAGACCTTGTCTAAGGTGGAGATGGAAGCGCTCAACACCTCAGAGGAACAAAGCATGGTGGTGCATGCCTATAACCCCTATAAGCCTATAAGCAGGAGGAAGCAAAGACCAGAGGATTGCCACAAATTTGAAGCCAGTCTGGTCTACACAGCAAATTCCAGCCAGCCAGGGCTATGGCAACATAACGAGAACTTGTCTCACAATAAAAACAACAAAGCCACATGGAAAGATGAAGCAGTTAGACTTAAAAACACAGAGAAGTGTTCACACTGCCCTAAGACTCTCACAATAGGTTTAAAGAGAAATCTGGCACTAGGGAATTGTGCAGACATCTACAAAGATGACCCCAACTTGGAACCTAAGCAATAGTGGAGAGGCTACCTTAAATTCCCTTCCCCTATGATGAGAATGATGACTACCTTAAATGCCATCATAGAGCCTTCATCCAGTAGCTGATGGAAGCAGAAGCAGACATCCACAGCTAAGCACTGAACCGAAGTCTTGGAATCCAGTTGTAGAGAGGGAGGAGTAATGAACAAAGGGGTCAAGACCGTGCTAGAAACCTACAGAACCAGCTGGACCTGACCTAGCAAGAGCACAGGGACCCAAGTCATACAGCTAGAGAACCAACATTTGACTGAACCACGCCCTCTGAGTGTAGGTGCCAGCTAGGAGACCTGGGGAGGCTATGGGACCTCTAACCATAGAACCAGTATTTATCCCTAGAGCACAAATGGACTTTGGGAGCCCATTCCCTATGAAGGGATACTATTGCAGCCCAGATACACAGAGGAGGGCCTAGGCCCTCCCACAAATGATGTGACAGACTTTGATGATTCCCCATGGAAGGCCTTACCATCCTTGGAGAGCCTGGGGGTGGGTTGAGAGGATTGGTAGAGAGCATGGGAGGATGGGCGGGAGAGGGAACAGGGGGATTGATATGTAAAATGATTGTTTCTAAATAAAAGGGAAAAGAAAAAAAGAAGACTCTCATCTCTGAAGTGTGTGCTGCTCCAGTTTTTCTAGAATGAGATGTCTTGGTACTCCTTAACTTTTGCACCTTCCAGACTTCTTTTTCTCCAAAAGCTTTTTACTTGCCACATTACATGGGCAGCGTGTACGCCACACAATTCAGTGCTTGCTTGATTAGATTCTGACTTGTATTATCCTGTGATTGTCACGTCCATGTGATTTATTTTTCAACTAAATGATAAATTAGATAAGGCCTATCATTTCCATGTTTCCTGCAGCCAAGTAATGTTTCAGCGGGGAGGCTGTGTTCATACCCACTTGGAAGGGGGAGTGAGAATTTGCCTGACAAATGGCAGCGAGTGTTGCAGCCGTGTGCAGCACAAAGCACATCATGGCATCTGGGGAGGGTGCAAGGAGAGCAGCATTCGTGTCCAGCATAAGCAAGGCTGAGGGGACAGCAGGTAAAGCTGTCTGGACGGCAGGTTGCAGATGACGGCGCAGCCCGCTGTGGGCCATATTGAAAGACTGATATTATACCCTGCGGGTATAGAGGAACAACTAAAAGTTTAAGAATGGGATAATCGAATAATGAATATTATACTATAAGCCTGCTGTTAGAATTATACCACAGACTGGGTATGTGTGTCTGTGTCTGTGTGTGTGTGTGTGTGTGTGTGTGTGTGTGTGTGTGTGTGTGTGTGTGTCTGTCTGTCTGTCTGTCTGTCTGTCTGTCTGTCTGTCTCTGTATCTCTGTGTCTGTATGTGTCTCTGTGTGTCTGTGTGTGTATGTTAAAGGTGAAAATAATAGTTGTCACAATATACTAGTCGAAAACATTCTGCATTCAAAACTCACTAATTCATGATCTTAGGGCAAGTCACTTATTTTTGAAAGTATATTTCTTTATCCAAAGAGCACAATAACCACCCCTTATACAGAGTTTAACTTTTTGCAATTTCTGTCACTCTGCAGTCAGCTGCCTGAAATACTGGGTGGAGTGCTCAGAAATAAACCATTCATGAGTTTTAAATCCTGTTTGCTTTCCTGAGTGATATGCTGAAATTTCTTGCCTGCTTCATCCTACCTGGCTTCTGAGTCATCCTTCCACCCAACCAATGCATGCTGTCTGACCACCTGACATCTAGACATTACTAACTGTCTCAGATATCAGATCGGGTCTTGAGTTATCCCAGTAACAGTAATCTTATTTTATTCATTTTAATAATTCCCTAAAGAGAAAGAGTAGACAAGATGGCAATTGACATTTGCTAACAAGAAGGAGTTAAGTGTAGAAGTTATTAAGGTCATCAAGGAAAGGAAAAAGACTCATATGCTGAAATTACTAATAACTATAGCATTTTGTCATTGTTACTTTCATATTGCTCCCCATTTGTATGTAAGTTAAACTTAAATGCAAGTGTGTATAGGAGAAACCACAGCTTGCACAGGCTTCAATACTGTCAAAGATCCCAGACATCCTTCAGGGGTCCTAAAATATACCCTGAGTTCTTAACAGATAGAATTATTTAATAATTAACTATGATATCATACATTTAAAATGTTCAGAATCCTAGTATATAGCTCAAAATGTTTGCTTGGTAGATGATTACTGGAGGCACAGACCTTTTTTAACCAGTTAGTTTTTACTGTTTCTTTTTCCAACCAAGTCCTCACAAATGAAGAATGAATGATTAGGCTCAAGGATTTAGAATATCTGTAACAGAATAGTTAGGATTTGAGAAGAGAGTTGAGATTCGGTACTGGCTCTACCCCCAGGTACGTTTGGCAGCCTATGCCAAAGGACAAAAAGATAGTGGCATCTGTCTTTGATTTATATTATCCAGAACCAGTGACGTATATGGTGGAGCAGAGGACATGACAGGATGTTTGACCTGCTGTATCCCCTGGGCCACAAGACTAGAGATGAGGAAATAGAATAAGCTATCATGAGAGCTGGCAGAGACAGGAAGAACAAGAGTAAAGGAATATGAGAAAAAAATGGAAGAGGGGAAACAGAAAATACAATGCTAACCTCAATTCTGGGCAGGCGGTAGTGGTGCAGGCCTTTAATCCCAGCACTTGGGAAGCAGAGGCAGGCGAATCTCTGTTTATAGAGTGAGTTCCATGACAGGCTCCAAAGCTACACAGAGAAACCATGTCTCAAAAAACAGAAGAAGAAGAGGAGGAGGAGGAGGAGGAGGAGGAGGAGGAGGAGGAGAAGGAGGAGGAGAAAGTCCTTTCACTGTGCTCAGCACACATTATCCAAATAATAGTTTCTTTGTCAATAATTTGATTTATCAGTATTTATTTGGTGTGGTTCCATGCCAGAACACTGAAGGGACACATGGACTGGTGCCTCGCTGTCTACTTCTATCTGTCGACAGTTTGATCCTAGGACTTTAACACAGATATGAAATCCCTCTTTATCCCCAAACACATTTCTAGAATGTTAGGTGGAGATGAATTTGTTTGTTGAAAATTTAAGATTAGGCATACAAACCCCCAAGAGAAGACAAAATTGGTACCAAGGTGAAAAAATGAAAAAGCTTCATTGCTTGACAAACAAAAGTTAAAAGTAGAGCACTTTGAAAATGGCCCGATGAACTGAAGGAAGAAACGGTGTTTTGGGAGTCGAAAGTCTGGTCTCTACTAACATTAACCATTGCAGAAGCCAGGAAAGCCAAGCTCGCCAGAAGAAAGTGAGTCTGCCAGACACTGAGAACCTAACCCTAACCCTCATCTCCTCCATAGCATCTGACTGTCTCCTTGGCACTGAGAGAGGGAGGCTGCTAACGAGCATTTTCCAAGAGGAGTGTTCATATGTCACACTCAATAAATAGGTTTGTGTGAAGCTGTGTGAAGGTACCTTAACCAATCCCCAAGGAGCTGGTGCTGGGGACTCACGTTGTGCCCACTTAAACACAGAGTATTGACAGTAGTTCTGGTATGATTGTCAATACCCCAACTTTGAAGAGGGGTTCCCTTTATATGCATATATAAGCCTTTCTGGCCTTGCTATCAGATTCAGCAGGGAACTGACTACCTATACCAAAAAGATTTGGTAGACATTTTTTTCTTTTATTTATTCCTGGAGGCTGCATAGATTCGGGACTGATTCATCTCCTTACACACTCTCCTTCTGCAGATCCAGTGGCCTCACTGTCACATAGCTTAAACAGCAGATAACTCTTCCCATCCTATGGTACCTGTGTAGATACATGTCCCTTTCCTTGACCTTGCCTGCATTCACAAAGGTCCACTGACTGGGGATATTTCCACTTCACTCTCTAGAGGGAGCATCTGGCTCCCTCAATTAAAGCCTCTGCACAAATGCCCCTGAGTTAGGTTTTCAAACTGCCCCGTCAGCTCGGAAAATATGGTGATTGCCTCAACAGACCCAGCCAGGGTGTCCTCAGCAGATGCTGTGGGTAGGAGAAAATTTCCCAAGTGCAGCTGCTGACTGAGTGACTATCACAAAAAGGCCTCACTGCCGGCACTCTGAGGCCTCAGAACTCAGGAAAGTAGAATTGCATTACAAACTCAGTAAGGCAAACAATTACATTTAAAGGGAGAGATTACAAAAGAAAACATGATTCAGAGGGTGTGTGTGTGTGTGTGTGTGTGTGTGTGTGTGTGTGTGTGCACTCGTGGATTTGTGTTCTGTGAAGTAGCTTGTCTAGAATGTGCCAGAACACACTCACCAGACTCTTCAGCTAGTTATGAGAAATGCAGACAAAAATAACTCTGTTCTTATCAGAGGCTCTTTTCTGCTGCTTTTTCCAAGTTGCATTGTGGTATTGCCTTAGCTGTCATTGTTTCCAATTTTCCCATCTTCCATCACAACTGGCTTGTATCCCATTAAACTGCTCTAATCTGTCACTGCTCTTTGTTTATTCTTGATTAAGCAGTAGCTTGCAAGTTCTTCTCAACTTTTTTAGTAGATGCTGATGGTTTTTAGTCCTCCCCGTCAATATTCTGAAGCAGCTGTACGCCGAAAGATAAGGGGTTTCCTTCTCTACAGTAGGTCTGAAAATGGCCTTTGTTGACCATTGCTGATCAAGGCGGTCATACTCTCCCATCTCACTCCCAGGACACGAATCTACAGGCTTAGCTGAGACAATCAACCCTGCCCTGGAAAGCCAGTGAAAACAGCGCCACAAGGCATGTACCAGCTGTTTTCCTCAGAGTAAAGACAGCCACCATTTCCTCTATCTATGTCTAATAAATGTGACCTATTACAATTTGCTACCTCAGTTGTCTGCACATAAACATCTTCTACTAAGCTCTGTGATGTTTTGCCCCAACTGCAGCAAGTCCATAGCAATATTAACAATGGCCCGGCAGCCTTTCTCAAGGACTTATCCCCACCATCTGATTCTCAAAAGCTGTTACAGAGCTGCCTTTTGTAAGCTTTGTGAGGCGACCATGATTTGGTACCCACCGTGACTAAATGGGAGAAGGCCTCGGTTGTTTGTTTTGTTCTTTGTACAATACCAAATCTTTCTGAGCGAGAAATGCAACACCCACCCCCCAATTCAAAGAGATATTCACAAAATCAAACTGCAGGTGATTAGGATAGCAATTAATGTTAATGAAAAGCCAAAGTACATTCTGCGTGTATAAAATGGCTCAGCACTGTGCTTCGAATAACATAATTGGAGTATTTCACACAGTGTGCACTCAAAGGTGCTCCGCTAATGTCTGCATGTCTTTAAGTATACATTTCCATCTTTGTTACCATAATGAAATACATTAGGCCAGGGACTGATTTAAAAGGGGGAGGGGGCTTCTTTAGTTCATGGGTTTGGAGGCTGCCCATAGAACCAGGTTTTATTTTAAGTAGATGAAAAGATTTGCTAGAGAAAGCTGGATCCTCTACCTGGAGTATTTTTTTTTCTTTCTAGAAAAGGTACGGGATATGTTCAGGCTGTGTTAGGAGCATCCCTATTCAGCTGAGAGACCAGGAATTGAGGAACTACCTTGCTGGCCAGGATATCACCACTTTAGGGTTGTCCTTCCTCCCCTTCTTTCTTCTCTCTTGAAATAATTGCTTTCTTGAACCTTCTTCTTCCTCCTTCCTTAAGTTTACTTCCTAAAGACTAGCAGAGAGGTCTTTAGGACACCTCTGAGCATGCCATGCCACTGTCTTATTTAAATCTTCAAATGGAGTGCCCTCACCTGCAAGGTACGTTTCTACATCATGACATAGTTTCCCTGGCCTCTAGGACTGTGTCTCAGCTGCTCCATCTCATTCAGAAACTGGTCCCCAAGGAAGGGGAACAGTGGTGCAAACCAAACAGAAGTCTTTTTCCTCTTACAGAAGCAAGATAACTAGGTGACACAGCACTCCACAGTGACCAGAACATTTATTTTGTATTCCACCCATGCTCAATAGGTAGTATTCATAGTGGTATAAGATGACTGCCTGAACCAGCCCTCAGACCTGCATTCCAGTCAGAGTAAGAGTGAAAGAGAACATCACTTTTGAGATCTTTCCCAGAAATTGCACATGTCACTTCCAATTGTACCCTATTAGTCAGAATTAGTGACTTTGATCACCAAGGGACACTGGGAAGTGTAGCCATTGTTCAAGGATTAGGTTGTCCTTTTTGATACAAGAATTTTTTTATTTCTTATTTCAATGTGATAATCTGGCATGAGAAAGTCATAGGCAGATGGAGGAAAGCCACAAAGGTAATTCGACCCTGAAAGGATCCATAAAGACTTGCCTTCCTCAACCTGATCATGATGCTCTCTGTTCTCTTAGGCGGGAGCTCCCACGTTGTTTGTGACACAGTTTGTGACTGCTTGACTGCCAGCCCTCGCTAAGTAAGATGGCCAAAGGCCTTTGGTTGACTCTTCTCTACACGTAAAATAAAAAATCAAAACAAGCAGCTCTAAATAAAGCCCTGCACAGAAATTAAAAAGAAATAAGGGAAATAAGGAATCACCTGCTTTGGAGGGATATTTTTCCCCCTGTCAGCATCTTCTAATGTGTAGTTGGTTTGTTTGTTTCATTTGGGTCTCATAAATTACCTACCTAGAGGTTTTTCCTTTGCAGCACTTAGTCATTTTTGCTTCGGTCGTCATCTGTGCAGCAATACTTCTGTTGCAGGTGCAGGGACTCGGCAAAAACAAAGTGCCTGTCACAGTAAGCTCATCTCACGGTCACCAGTAGAGCAACAAATTCTCCAAGCCAAGCATCAGGACATACGATCTGAACCCAGAGAACAACAAAATAATTTTTAAGTCATGGTGAACGAGAAAGAATTGGATGTAATCACTGTAGCCATAGAAACCTTCACGGAGACATGTTGACCACACTTTACAGCCTTGCTCAGAGAGAAAGGCAAAAGAGGCAGCTTCCCTTTCTATTTTCAGAAATTGTTACAGCCCATTGAAACCTAATTCAGCCACTAGCAATGTCCATCTCCAAGACTGTATTCAATGAGGAGGATCATGAGTTAGCTTTTTCTTTTTCACACCTCGATCATGTTTTTCTGAGTAGATCATAACCAGATCTTCAGCCAGTAAGGATTCTCTGTATGCATTTGGTCATGTTTGCAGCAGCAAGCCCTAGATTTTGCACATGAGCAATGCTCAGTTAGTACTTTTATTCCGGTGCTGTTGGTCACACAACAGGTGGGAGACAGTGGTGCCCACAGATGCTATTTACAAACATCAGTTAGGAGGAGCCATGGGGAGAAGGGTGCTAGAAAGGGGGGGTGTGAAGCATGAGGAATGAGAACTCAAGCTCTCCATGGCAGGTGTCATCCACATGTGTCTGTCAATGGTCACTGACATTAGGATGTTACATCATCTGCCTTGCTCAACGGGAAGTGGCCAAGTGTGCTGCTGTGATTTCTAACCACAAAATTGATCTAGTCACCTTTTAAAATGGAAAGAGGATTTAAACAACAAAAAAAAAGTGTGAGATCTTCTACAGAAAGAGCCAAGCTGATAATCTCTTGACCTTGACCAGAAAAAGAGATGTGGCATTTTAAAACATTTATGGTGTGTAGTGCCATTATTATGACCTTATTTACCAAGAAATAGAGCAGAGGATCTCAACCTTCTTAATGGTGTGACCCTTGACACTTAATACAGTTCCTCATGTTGTGGTGACTCCCATCCTTAAAATTATTTCGTTGCTACCTCATAACTGTAATGTTAGTACCATTTTGAATAGTCATGTAAATATCTGATATGTTGGATATCTGGTGTGCAACCCCTGACATAGAGGAAAATGACTACAGCTCAATGTCCCTTCACAAGCAATAGGAAGGAAGAAGTGAGTTACTGTCCAGCCCTGATGAAATTTGTTAGCCTCTTGGAAGGTTTAGGCACTTGTCACTGTGATGAAAATAAACCACTTAAAGTTTAGTAAATAACATACTGTATATGTTTAACTTACACAAAATTATCATGAGTTACATCAAGCAGCATAATTAATCAATAACGGTTGTAAAAAGACTCTTCATTTTCTCTGCCTGTCCTTAGGGACTATCTTATTCCATAAAATGTTGCTCACATATTAAGATAATTATTGAATATCTGATTGAAATAATATTATACATTATAGAGAAAATCCATCTTTTAAACTCTTGCCAATTTCACATTTCTTTTAGCACAAAATATCTACCCAAGACAGAGCCACTTCAGAAGACAAGCTTGAAGCCTCATCTCATGTTACTTGCTATGTGGAGAACCAATTCAGTGTAGTCCTGAAATGTGTATGATATGAGGCCTCCAGGGCTATCCTCTTCTTTAGCTTGTCTATTTATATTTAGCACAGCACTGGAGAGTGAACCCAAGATGTCTCTCACTCTCGGCAAAGTGCTCTACCATCTAACTGTTTCCTTAGCTCTGTCTTTACTGTTAAGTCCATATTTGAAAAACCTCAACCACCTCCCATGAAACCTGGCTAATAGAGAAAAGCTTCTCAGAAGTCAGTTCACACTGTAGCTTTGCTAAAGACATATATTTAACGCCTCTAGATCATTTCCTGCTGCTCTCTCTCTCTCTCTCTCTGTGTGTGTGTGTGTGTGTGTGTGTGTCTGTCTGTCTGTCTGTCTGTCTGTCTCTGTCTCTCTCTGTGTCTCTGTCTCTGTGCTTCTGTCTCTGTGTGTGTCTCTCTCTCCTTTAGACATACCATCATTGTGTACTTTGTGTAGACATCCTTTGGGCCAGAAAAAGTTCCCAGACTGTAACTTTAAGGCAGGTAGAACTCAGGGCCCATGGCGAGACAGAAGTGGACATCTAAGAGGTGCGAGAGTACAGCTCACCTGCCATCTTCTGCCTCACTGAAATGGCTGCTTCCTTCATGCCTGGGGAATGCCTCCCCTGTCTTCCCTGTGTGGCCACATTGTCACTGAGCAGAAGCTACTTCAGTCACAGTATGAACCACCAGGGAAATTCTGCATGCATGTATGCATTACCCAAGATTAAGTGTTTACACTGTACTTGAGATTGGACAAATGAACTGAGTCTGTGCCTTCCTCATTTAGTAAACTAACCAATTTCAAAAGACCAGCAGTTAAAATCTCCCATCAGTAGTTTTGAGCTATTAAACCATGAAATGGGAGAGATTACTTACCTGACATGTTCAAGGCGTCAGGTCCAATCCTAGGCAGCAATCAGAAAACAAGAGAGGGAGGGAGGAACTTCAGGGGGCTTCAGGGGGCATAGACAGTCAGCATTGTCATGAGCTCACAAATGCCATGTTTCCCCCAGAAAAGGCAAGCTTTGGCCTCTCTAAAAGTGTATGTCTTTCTTCATGAATCCAGGTGCATGCATTTTAGCCTACCCTGTATTTTTACTAGCCATTTATCTTTCCATTTTTGAAAAATCTGAAATGACATTTTTGAACCATTCCAGCGCAATGCTTTAAAATGACAATTTTTATGCTGGAGAAAGCTTAAAAAAAAAAAAAGAAGTTTTAAGCAAACTGTCATGATGACCTCAGTCAAGTCCTAAAGAGCAAGCACACTGTGTTAAAGTCAAAAGAAAATAAAGTTCCCTGGTAGAGCCTCAGACTGTTTCCAGAGCTTGGGAACAACCTGAGCTCAGAGATGAACTCAGTGTGAGCTCCCACTGCATGAACAGCAGAGACTAAGACTCCTGCACACGAATTTGACCCTGAGGCCCAGAGTCTTCCATTCAGATCCTCAGGACCCAGAGCCTTTCAATGTCTGGTCATTCTGCTCTCACTTGTGAACATTTAGCCAAAAACCTGAAACTAGTGTGTCATCCCTCCTTCACCATGGCAAAGTAACCAAAAAAAAAAAATCAACTTAATAAAACAAAAGATTTGTTTGGGCTCGTGGTCTTGGAGAGGTGATGTCCTAGCTCACTTAGTCCCGTGGTTTGGACTGTAGTAGAGGATCACATCATGGTGAATTATGATGGAGGAAGCTTGTATATCCCACAGCAGCTAGAAATTAAAGAAAGCAAGAGCTAGAAGGAGCCTGGGCCACAGCATCTCCCAGTGACCTCACTTCTTCCCCAGAGGTTCCATCTACCCAAGTACCTATGACCTACCAATGACACCACAGTTCCCATGACCTATCAATGACACCGAAAGCTAACAGCCAAGCCCTCAACACACCTTTGGGGGCTCTTTGGGATCCAAACCATGACAACCAGAAGACATGACATGAGACTCAGCCAATACACTTCCTTACTCTGTTTACAGGACATTTGGCTCTCTGAGAACAGAAACACATGGACAAATTTCCCTATGTCCCTGGTCTATTTGTCTTGCTATCTGCAGCTGATTAATATATGGGCCCGTATTTAACATTAACATTATTAATGCATAAATACACAGTTGTACTTAACATTAGCATCATTAATATGTTTGGATACTGTAATCATTCCTACAGAATTCCAAACAGAAAGTTAATGAGGAACAAATCGATACAAATCCTGATGATTCAATGTGTCACGGGCTTCTTTTGTTCATCTTGTTTTTTTGTTTGTTTGTTTGTTTGTTTTTAATCCCCCACACTCAGAATGCTTTCTTTGTGCCTATAGTAATATCTTGTTGATAACAGGAAGATATACACGTGAGGAAGCATCAAGCCAGGCTGCAAGAAACTTCAACAGGGAGAGACAGAAACAAACAATCCCGTGGGTTCCAGGGAGTGGATATGAGATGGCATAAAATCAAAAGAGCATAACTGTCTCTCTGCTGTGGGTACCAGGAAGGGCTTTCCACAGAAACCTAGCCCTATAGATATGCTGAAGTTGTGGCGAATGTGTAAAGAGTTGGGTCTAGTGGCTGAATACTGCTTAGTGTAATTCCCAGGATTGAATTTGGGCAGCTCACAACCTCCTGTAACTCCAGCTCCAGAGGATGCCACACCTGCACCTCTGCTTTCAGCTGGCATCAACACATACCTACATAACTTTCTCCCACACCTAAACATAGTAAAATATCTTTCTTACATTGTATCAAGAAGGAAAGAAGAGAAGCAGGCGAAAGATACATTGAGCTACTGGAACCATAAGGGAAAACAGAGAGCTACTGTGTCAAAGAACATGGAAAGGATTTCAGTGTGGTAGTACTCAGGCTGAGGCAAGATTGAACGCTCCAGACTGGACTGTGCAGCAAGAATATCTCAGAAAAAAAAAATTAGCAGTTGGGATTGCATTTCATAGTTTACTTGTCCCATAATTCTTTCCACCCTAACAAAGGTGAGAAGAGAGACCTTTCCAATAATGCATGAAAGCTGCTTTCAGGAACAGTCTGGAATCCTTCAGAAACCTAACAGTAGTGTGTACATGTACCTAGGATAGACCTAACTCCATGCATTGTTCTTCATCCCTCAGGTCTTTGCCCAAGACGGGTCTGGAACTTAACGGGGTTCCCATGACCCCTGCGTTTGCTTCCAGTCAGCAATGAAAGGGTTATCGGGTAGCCGCAGCCACCACCACGGGATCACCTGCGAGTCGGCCTGTGACTCCCTGTCACACCACTCGGACCACAAGCCCTACCTGCTGAGCCCCGTGGACCACCACCCCGCGGACCACCCCTACTACACGCAGCGGAATTCCTTCCAGGCCGAGTGCGTGGGGCCCTTCAGTGACCCGCTGGCCAGCAGCACCTTCCCACGCAGGCACTACACCTCGCAGCAGGAGCTGAAGGACGAGGGTGCCCTGGTGCCACGCACCCTGGCCACCAAGGCGAACCGCATCCCCGCCAACCTGCTGGATCAGTTTGAAAGGCAGCTGCCGCTCAGCCGGGATGGCTACCACACGCTGCAGTACAAGCGCACCGCCGTGGAGCATCGCAGCGACAGCCCGGGCCGCATCCGACACCTGGTCCACTCGGTCCAGAAGCTCTTCACCAAGTCGCACTCCCTGGAGGGGCCGTCCAAAGGCAGCGTCAATGGGGGCAAGGCCAGCCCCGACGAGTCACAAACTGTGAGATACGGCAAACGCAGCAAGAGCAAAGAGAGGCGTTCCGAGTCCAAGGCCAGATCCAGTGCCTCCAACGCCTCCCCCACCTCCCCCAGCTGGTGGAGCTCAGATGACAACCTGGACGGCGACATGTGCCTCTACCACACGCCCTCGGGTGTGATGACCATGGGCAGGTGCCCTGACCGCTCGGCTTCGCAGTACTTCATGGAAGCCTACAACACCATCAGCGAGCAGGCGGTGAAGGCCTCCCGGAGTAACAATGACATCAAGTGCTCCACCTGCGCTAACCTGCCGGTCACTCTGGATGCCCCGCTTCTGAAGAAGAGTGCCTGGTCCTCCACTCTCACCGTGAGCAGAGCCCGAGAGGTTTACCAGAAAGCCTCCGTGAACATGGATCAGGCCATGGTGAAGTCCGAGGCATGTCAACAGGAGCGGTCCTGCCAGTACCTACAGGTACTATCTACGTTAAGTGATACGTGCTGTGAATTGCTCCCGGCCCGGTTGTGTGGTCTTTGCTCCTGGGTTCTAGTCTTGGCTCTATTCTGAGATGTCTGTATGAACTCAAGCAGATTAGTTATCATTTCGGTGATTAATGGCAGCGATCTGGGGAGACTCGAGGCAGCACGATTTGCCAGCTTCACTCAGTTCTCTTGATACCACGTAGCATGCACACATCTTCCTTATTGCAGTGATTATCCCCAGCCCGCCCCGCTCCCAAGACACAGAAAACCCAGATAATGCCCTGCAGAGGTGGAGACAGAAGGAGGCAGTTGGGGGGCCTAATAGGCACAGCTGCAGAAGCCCAGGACAACAGGGGAGAGGAGGGCGAAGAGGAGACATCAGTGCAGTGAAATACAATTAGTGTCAGCATGTAAATCCCACACACGGCCTCCAAAGCAGGGTGCTCTTCCCCTTCGACTTCTGCTCCCTTTCTGCTTCTGCCTCCAGTTGACTTAAAGGAGATTCACCTGGATAAAAATATCAGCGCGGGCAGGCGGAGCTTTCTTCCCTCTCCCCTCCAGAGTTGTTTTTTCCCTAAGAAACAATGCACCACATAAAGACCCCCCATTTCAGAGCATCTGTGTTTCCCTTTCTTCCCCGCTGTCCCTCTCTCACAGTGAAAGTTTTTACTAGACCCCAAAAGCACCATGCCATTCCTTCCGAAGAACTTCGCTCGTTAAACTCGTTCTTGGGAGTATCTCTCCAGGCCTGAGCAAGGACAGGGCCCAT
Source organism: Cricetulus griseus (assembly GCF_003668045.3). Taxonomy (NCBI): domain Eukaryota; kingdom Metazoa; phylum Chordata; class Mammalia; order Rodentia; family Cricetidae; genus Cricetulus; species Cricetulus griseus. The sequence goes on from NC_048595.1 coordinate 459,006,520, forward strand.
ACCCAAACTTTGGAAGAAGATACCTTGTCACAAATACATGTTAGCATTTCCCACTTAACATAGGATTGCTTAGTTTACTGTATGATGGTTCTGTGTGTAAATAAACCACCAAAAGGGGCTAGAGAGATTTCCTCAGTAGTTAAGAGCACTGGCTGCTCTTGCAGAGGACCCAGGTTCAGTTCCCGGTACCCATATAGTCGTGTGTAAATGTCTGTAACTCCCGATCCAGGAAATCTGACACCCTCTTCTGACCTCACAAGTACACACATGGTACACATACATAGATGCAGGCAAAGAACTATTAATTTTCAAGCTAAAAGGATCTTCTGACCCACTTAAAATAAGAAAAAGTGAACTCAAATAAAGGCTTAAAGGGTTACACTGTTAAATGTGGCAGAAATGGGACTAGAACCCAAGTCTGTTCACAAAATGGCCATTATGAGGCCTGAAGTTAAGGATTTAGAAAGTATTTAAGCACATAAATTTTATCCAATATTGAAAGTGAAGTACTCTTGTTGAAAAGAATAATAGCTGGCTTGAAAAGTTTGAGTAAGGATATGGGGATGTCCCAGAAATCGGGACGTTTTCTATGTGAAGGCTCTGTTACTGATGATTGTTATGTCCTGTGCTATTGTAAGTCATGGTAAGATATGAGAAATTAGAAGAATTAGACTTAAGAAGGATGCTGATCATGGTTCCAACACCAGCCATTGTTATATTAGAATTCTCCCATGTACTTGTGCAATGGTTAGTGTTCTTCCTGCATCCTCCATGAAATTCACTTTCCTTTCTTTTTATGCCTACCAAAGTCAAAATCTCAAGAGAGATGGTGTGCCATGGGAGAGAAAGGGGGAAGAAAAATGTGTATTAGCTACAGAGTTACTGTGTACTAGACACTGTGATGAAGGTCTTCAATCTTCAAGACCAAAAGAAGAAACTGGGGCTTTGAAACATTGAGGAACTTTGACCTTTGACCTGAAGATTGTCAGACTGAAATTTGGGCTTATTCCTACTTCATGCCAAAACTAAGTAGGAGAGTGAGGAAGGTGAAAGTGGGGTATTTCAAAATTCTTCAGTAACATCAGAATGAACTGTTTAAAATTCACAGTGTGGGTTTAATACGGCCACACTTCAATGGCTAGAAACCTCTATTTTCAAACTATTTGCCTTCCTTGGGCTAGTTTTTTTTAATAGTATATTTAAGAAAGCTATGAGGAAAACTAAAGTGGGGCCACCACTAACTTGCTATCACCCCACTAGAAACAATAATTACAATAGAGCTCACATGTGCTTCCCTCTCCCATCCCCACCTTGCTACCTAGAACAATGGCACCTTTTTTTTTCAGTCTTGAAACTGTCATAAAGTTAATATTTTCTTTCATACCTCGGGCAACAATTAATCCTTAACCCCATGTTTACTTGTCCTTTTAAAGATACATCGAAGTCTGCATTGCAGTTTATTTAGGTACATTTATTGAGTTTACTCTGTACAAGGCCTTCAAGCTGAAAATACAGAGATGTTTATAAAAATGTGTTTCACAGTGGGGTGATCATGTTAGTAAACAGTCAACATGGAGAACCACAGCCTCTTCCTGCCTGCCCTCTAGACTGAGGTTGGGATGCTCTTAACACAGAAAGGGAGGGGAGAACTGAGCATTCCTGAAGAGAGGGGGAGTAGGAGATGCCTCCTGAGACCTGAGTTCCAACAATTCTCTTGCTTCTAGAAGGAGAGACAAAGAATCCCACATCCTGTGGGATATTCTTCTCAGGAAACAGATTTTGCCAGCTCCCATCAGCTCCTGTGGGATAATTTTGTGTATAAACTCAGCCTAGGAACAAATTTGGAGAAAGAAAAAGAGTTGTTTTATTTTCTAGTCCTAGTACTGTAGGTGCCTGTTTCAGGCTGGATTTACAGTCATACGTAACATCACCATTGCAAGATTTAGTGAGCAAATGCCAGCCCACTCCACCAGGAACACTGGGTTTCTTTGCCCTATTTGCCACTAACTGGTGGTGTTGGCTGGAGCCATCCTTCAGATTCCAGTGCCTCCTTCATCTACTAGGGAACAAGGCACTTGGTTCTAAACAGCTGTAATGTCTCTACTCATTTTTAAATTCATAAATTGAGTATTTCAGTGTATTAATTAGAGCAATTTCCAAGACTTGGAAGGCCTGTAACTCTCAATTCATAAATGCTTGCCAAAAAGCAGATGCCTCTCAAGTGATACTCAATTCGCTCTTTGAAATTTTAAAGGCATTTCACAGAGGAAAAAAATAGAAAACGGTGTTGAATAACTTGACCAAGGGCACATAGCTATATGATGAGCCAAAACTGATTCTTTCCCCTGTGAAGTCTGAAGTCTGACGTTTTTCTGTTTACCGGGCTCAATCCTGTCATGTCTTTCATGTGTTAGAAACTATCTAGATCTCATTTGGTACCCAAAACAACTTTGGAAAAATACTGTATTTGCATTGACTGTTTTTTCAGAACTTTTTCTGGTACAAAGATGGGGTTCATAACATTATGACATTTTCATCCATTTGCCTAAAAAACTCCCATCATGTCCATCCTCTATTTCCCTCCTCTCTTCTGCCCCCACCTTCTTCCCAAGAAGTCCTCCTTGACTTTAGCTTTATAGACAGAACTGAGGCAGGGCAACCAACAGCTGACCCCAGGTCTGTCCAGTTCTGCGATGTGTTTCTGATGTAGCTGTAAATGTGTGTTGTATTTTATTATTTAGTCTCAGTCTGAAGCAAATCCATGCGTGCATTCGACCTGCATTGTGCCCATCCCAGTCAAAAAATGTCAATGTGAAATCAGGCTGCCAGTGGAAAGAAAACCAAGATCCCTAATATGATTCAAAACTAAATTAGTATTCACTAATTAATATCAAATAGTGGATTAATTCACTAATTAATGTCAATAAGTATTCAGTAAACAGTAGGGCTTCAGTATGAGAATGCCTTCTAGGGTCTTTGGAGAGTTTCACTGGGCATGAACCTAGGGCAAGCTCCCCACCAGGACTGTGTAAGAGGTAAGGGGTCTGTGTGTGTCTAGCCTGTAGCTGTCAAGGATTCCCTTGTAGTCACTGTACATTCCAATCAATACACTCAATGGGTGCTGTGTGCTCACTCACAAGCTGTTTTAGTTAATTAAAAAAAAAAAGCCTCCCCTTTTTCCCAATATTGTTATTTTTAAATGTCAAGAATCAGATGTCTGCTGTTGAGAACTATTGTACCGCTGCCAGTGACTGCCTGTATCAGGGCTTGGAGCAGGAGCATGGATTTGAAGACATTAAAACTGTTTAATTCTCAGTTGAGATGTGGCTGGCTTTTGTACATTTGGAATAGAGCATTTATGGCACATCTCAGGGTAAGTGCTAATAGTTAAGTAAACAGAATAGGCTTGGAGGAGGGTTGTTTTTCTTTTTCCTTCTTTCTTTTTTTTTAAGTAGAATTCTTGGTTGTGTTTATGCCTCTTTATATAAATGTTCTGTGGTGAGTGAGTGGCGTATTAAGCCATTCAAAAGAGAAAGACTTTCAGATTTCCAACTGTTCGCCTGAGAAGAGGGGGGGAAAATCCCTTCGAATCCTGTGTTTAGCATTCATCCTTCATCTAGCAGCAGAAACAGGAAAGGGGACGGAACCCTCTCCTCTCCCGTACAAGTAGAGAGACACACAGAGGGAGTGAGAGAGCAAGCAGACAGGGACCGAGGAAGCCGGCAATCGCTCTCAGAGATGAAGCTGTAGACAGCAAAATGATCGACCTTTTTAAGGCTGAGTGGGTTTCTTCAGTCTGTGTGCAAGTTTCCAGAAATGGAAGGACTGACCAGGTTTGGGTATAAGTCACTCTTTTATTACTTTGTGTTTGGTGAATGTGAGTAGTTGTTTTGGAAGGGATTTTTGCAAAGAGGGGTGGAGTGTGAGGACAGTTGGGCTATTTTGTTGTTTTCCTTCGTCTCTGTGAACAATGCCTAGTGTGTCGTCGGAAAGAGCTAGCAAGCTAACATATGGACAGACGGTAGGAAACAGGTGAAGACACCAGGTGCCTACAGTCACTGTGCGCAGGGGCTCCTTAAAATCCTGTTTTTCATGGTCCTGGAGTGCATGTTAAGGGTCTGGAGGATGCTAAATGGCTGGTGATTCAAATGTGATCGGTCATTTTCCTGAACAAGAATCCTTAGCACTTATTGGTCCTTTTCAGAATGTAAATTTCTGGATATTGGGTTTTCTTTTTTATTTTTTGGAGTGGTTTTTGTTTTTGTCTTGTCTGTTGTTTGCATGAGATACCACAGCAATCTTTCAAGGAGCGTCCCTCACAAATGTGAGCTCGAGGTTTTATTTTAAAGTCTAGGTACACTTATTTTTCAAATCTCTCTCAAGACTCTTCCCAGGTTTGCCCAGTGGGAGTGTGTGTGTGTGTGTGTGTGTGTGTGTGTGTGTGTGTGTGTGTGTGTGTGTGTGTGTGTGTTCCTTTTCTTTCCTCCTGTCTTAAAACAATTTAAATTGTACTAATTCAGTTTTAAGTGTTTCATATGCGTTTTATAAAACTGCCGATTCTGCTTATGACTTTGCTAACTGCAGTGTTGCCTGGCTGCCTTGTCTGAAAACCTTATCAGCCACATTTATTAATAGTTTTCTTTATTCTTAATTGGTATTGCCAAAGGCCTTAAGTACATTTTATATGTGGCTCATAAAATCCTCTATTTTTCCATCTTAGTAGAGATGCCTCTCTCACTGAGAGACAAAGATGAGGAGGCTACTCTTGTCGGATGCTAACTTTGGATGTGGAGGCCATGACTAGCCACAGAACCCTGGGAATTCTGCTGCCCTCTGTCCTCTGCTCTGACACCCTGCAATTCTCCCTGGTGTCTATATCTAACTAATAGGGAAAGAAAAGCAATTGGCAAAACACCCTGAGAAAACAGGCATCCAGACAGACTGGGCAGTAGGAGAGAGACATCAGAAGTTAACAGAAAAGGGCTCTTAGAGGAAATTTCATGACACTTAGTCAGAGACTCAGGTGTCCTGATGCCACTGTTAGTGCCATGAAAAGCACCTGGTGAGCCACAGCTTACCTCATTGAATTTCAACCCACTAATGAAAGAGGCAGCATTGGTTAAGAGAGTGTAAAAGAGAAAACCCAGCCTGGGATCACTCAGTGGCCATGGACTTGACTTCTCTTTTTCTACTCTCCCTTGAGGACCACTTAGTGGATTATAGTTAAAGATGAGAACTCAAGGTTCGCCATGTCTTCTGGAAATTCACCTTTTAAACTCCAGTCCATTTGAGATCATGGCATTATGGGATTTGACAGGGTGATTGTGAATGGCAGAATACATCAGTTCCTTGTTCTAGGGGTGTGTGTGTGTGTGTGTGTGTGTGTGTGTGTGTGTGTGTGTGTGTGTTGGGCTAGTAAGAAAAGGGTCTATGTAGCACTACCACACTGGTTTTGGTTTGCAATCGATTTATGTTTTCCTCCAATTTTTGGCTCAGTGTCTTTTAGTGCATCATTGTGAGTTAGAGTTCAGTGAAATCAGTCTTCCACTTTATTAAGCTCAGTATCATGTTTCTCATTTTGGAAGGATGTGTGGTGCCAGGGTCCAGGAATACACAGCTCAGGCAGGATTGACTCATTTGCAAATGCCATCTTATACGGGTCTGAGACACAGAAATCTCAAATCCTGTATGTTTCAAAATCATAATACCACCTAATGGATTTTATGTCATTAACAAGGGAGGATTGATGGAGGAAAAAAAATCTGCGTTTTCAGGTAGAACTAGGTTACTATGAATAGTTTGCATTAAGTTGTGTGACTGTAGTACTTCATACTATTCATCCAAAAAGTTAAACCCATGCTTTTGTCCAGAGGGAAGAAAGCACCCATAGCTTTGCTTGTAGGACTCACTGACCTGTTTCTCAAGACTGTCTTTCCTGGTCCCCACCAGCAGGCCAGGAACTGCCACATGAGTGAAAGCATAACACAGAGGGACATTGTTTCCTTCTGCGTGTGTAAGTATTCATCTGTGTTCTCAGACTAGACTCCCAGTAGGGAAGTGCTTTAATCTCTTTCAGTGAATGACTCCCAGTTATAATGATTTGCAAGTTAGTTGATTCTCCAAACACCTGAGCCCTCTCTGTTTGTAACTAAAAGACGATGACATAGGAGTGATTTGATTACTGTTAACACGATCAAAATAGGTAAAGGGGAGAGCAGTGTACAGGAAGGCTTTGTGTATTCCTTGTGTTTCTTGTGACTGATTTCTTAGTTCTGCCATTTTTAATTCTTTTGGAGATTACCCACAAGGACAGGGAAGAACTCTTTGGATACTCTGACCCTACAACTGTAAGGAAATATAGAATCTACCTTTAAAACTGCTTCTCTTTGTTTTCTAAAATTCAATTCTGTTCCATAAAATGTGTGTCTGAGCCACACACTGAGGTCTCTAAGTGAGCTCATGATGTTAGGGCACTGTTCTGCTCAGCAAATAGTTTCTAATCATTGTCCTTGATGAATCAGGGAAGCTGCACTCACTCTTCTATGAAGCATAGTGTTACTGTGTACCCAGGTGTACAGATCTACCCTCACCTCCTCCCCAGTACCTGGGCACCCACACTCCTACCTAACACCACCATGCTTTTGATGTCTTTGCTCTGATGAAATGAGATCTCTTTCATGTGGGCCACTTCACAAAAGTCATGGAAGAAGAATAGCTATGAAGTAAGGAACCCGCCCCTCCTTTTTTTCATCAATCCAAGTTAAAAAAAAAGAGTCATTTCCTTACTTTTTCAGTCTTATTAATCTAGGCATGTCCTGGCTCCAGGCTCCCCGGTGTGATGACAAGGCTGGTGTCAGTCATTTCCATTCAAAGACATATTCAACAACCATGAAAGAAAATGTCTTCTGCCCCCTGTAGGCTTTGAAACCCCACAATTTAATATATACCTTCAGGATTGTCCAATACCCTGATTTAACTGTGTAGGGGCTTAACGGTGTATTTTTATTTCCTTCTAATTCATCGTCTTCTGAATAACAGGCACTCCTTGTTGGAACGTCATCTTGTCAGCCTCCTCATTCACCATCTCTTCCCCATAGTCTGGACTCTACAGCTTCCTATTACTTTCTGTAGTGAACATCATATAAAAGGATCTTCTGGAATTATTTAGCTCTGCTTACTCTTTTCAAATGACAAAAGGAAAAACCTTGACAAGCTCTGTCATCTCAGAAGCGACCTCTCCACTGGCCGTCTTCCTGCCTGATGGCCTGTGCTCTCTATTCCCCACTGTCTCTCACACTCTGCTGAAGCCTGAAGGCTCTTTTCAGATTCCTGCTGATACAATTCCCACTCTGTTCTCTGGGGGCAATGAGGTCAAAGACACAATAGTGATCTCAGAGTTATCTGTGATGCATGTTTGTGCTTTAAAAGGCTCATAGGAGACAAAGGTACTTGTCAGCTAAATAACTATCTGCAGTTTGTAACTCTGTACTGGAAAAGTGCATACCGTATTATTTGTGTTTTATTTATTATTGTGCAATGTCTGTGTGTGAATGCAAGTTCACATGTGCCACACGTGCAGTGGAGATCAGAGGACTACTTCTAGGTGTGTGCCCTCTCCTTCCTCCGTGGTTCCAGGGGTTGAACTCAGACTGTCAGCTCACACAGCCAGTGCCTTGACCTGTCCAGCCATCTCACTACCCCATGCCAATGTCTTTAATTCTTCTTCCTCACCCCCAAAGATGGATATATTTCTCCTGTTACAGATTGATTTTTCTGCATCCTAATGGTTTTACTAGGGGTCAACTATGATCCAGAAGAGGACAAACAGAGCACAACTGGTCCACTTTTGGATATGTGATCTTTAGGTCTAACTCTTAGAGTGCAGGGCCTGAATTCTGAAGATTGCACAACTATATGCAGCACCTTCCATGTCTTGTCAGTCGGAATCATTCACCTCACTTACTCAAGATTAAAAACTATCTAAAGAGATATGTGATATAACAGGTAGACAGACAGACAGACAGACAGACTGATCTCACACACATATAATGATAGGATAATATGTATTGGGATAATGAGGGCAAATGTATTAAATCAGGGCAACTGTACAGACGCTAAGAGCACAGTACACTGGGGGCTGATGTGGATCTCTTGACGATTGCATCCAGAATTAGAGAATGGGTGGCTAACCAAAAAAAATAAATAAATAAAATAAAAAAAATAAAAAAAATAAAAAAACCTTCCTGTAAGGTTGGAAAACACCACTGCCTGGTGCAAGACAAGATGATATCTACATAGTACAGGTGATCACAGCCATACCCCGTGTAAGACTGAACTGGACCATTTTTAGTAGTCGTATATCAGTGTATATCCCTCAGTCACTGCAATTTAGAGGCAGTTTCCAAAACATTACATGCACAAGGATTGCACTGGAGGAATCTGTTAAGTGAGGATTTCAGGCATCAACCCAAGAGATTCTGAAGGCATCCATCTGGAGTGATTCCAATACAATCTATCCAAGAACCTCCCTCAAATAACTGATTCCAGACAACAGTAGGCTTAGCATCTCCTGTATTTTACTGTAGGGGGCAGTAGAGTCTAACTGATGGAAACATGGGTTTCACATGTTCAGCCAAGCTTTGATAATCTCACTGGCTTCCCACACCACTGAACTCCCTCTACCCGATGCTTCCATTTCTTAATCTGTAAAATGGGTGTGAAGATGTGACTGTGTCCGTTTCAGGTGCTAGGCAAGAAAACTGAGGATTTACAAAACCAACTAAAATAACGGTGTGGAAGATTTTCAAAGTATGCATGTTCTGCCACAAATATGCTTTGAATCTTTTCTTTGTTCCATGTATCATAGCACAACACTTTTTTCTTCTTTTATGTTTTGCCAACATAGGCATGTCTGAGTCCATGCACAAAGAAAACCTCTTCCCTACCCAGCCCCTATTTCCCCCTACTCCATGTACAATAATGGTATATCTTAACCACAACAAGGAAACTTCCTTTATGGGTTGCCAACTAAACACATAAAGTGTGTAACTATAAGTGAGAGGGCTACAAAGAGCCAGATTAGATATCCTAGCCTCAGTGGGGCAGATTTTCACACGGCTTGACATTTGCTGGTGGAACACAATTCCAGCCTGTTCAAGTGTTGGTTCACACGAGCCCTGCATTTACTTTTACAGCTTTAGTCTACCAATCCCTCACTGCCTTACTCCAGGCAACCTGGAAAATCGGCAGAATGAGTTTAATGAGCAGCAACAACTGTGGGATATGGCCATGAGGTAACTCAAACCACCCTTCCATTACATCACGTATGGGCTTAACTAGTTCTCTGGGGAGTGTCTCCTTCATGGCAACCAGATAGGTATGAGCTTCACAACAGTTGAATGGCAGGTGGAAACGAGGCCATTATCTTCCATTGCTCCTGCCCAAGGTCCTCAACTAACCTTCCCCTTCTCTGAAACTGGGTGAAACATCCTTTCAAGACTGTAGAATTCCAGAGAATAAACACTCGCTGAAGGCAGGTCCCTCTCAGGACCTTCTCCTCCACAGAGCCATCAAAAGCCCTGGCTTTTCTCATGGCCATCTGTCTGTTGGCAGTCAGCCCCAAGTCGTCCTAGCATACCTGCTTCCAATGACCACCCAAACAGTGAAAGCCAAGCCCATGGGATGCACAGGGAGTTGAATGAATTGTCTCATGACTATAAAAGCTCAAGCAAATGATCTTGCCATTTTGTTTTGTTGTTGTTATAAAAGTTAAGGTAAGTGATGATAAAGATTGTTCTGTAGTCTCACCAGGACTGTGAGGTCACAGGGCCCTACAGTCTATTCTTAGAAATCCACCTGCTTGCCATGTGTTCCAAAGGCATCCATTTAGCTGGCAAATCTTCCATCAAGGATTAGCTGTAGAGAGAGGTGTCCCCCTTTAAAATTCCATTAAGGGTTCCAAGTATTCATTAGACCTGAAGAATTCATGGGTTTTTTCGTTCTCCCCTCTCCTCTTCTCCCCTCAACTAGTAGAAGTTTAGCTGGCTTCTCTGTAACTGGGGAGTGTCAAGAAAAGTAACTGTCATTTGTTTGCAAATGAGACCCGAGCTTTCTGCAAACGACTCCCCTGCAGAATCGTCCCCCATAACACTCCTCCAGGCTTCCGGTTGATTTTAGGTAGTTTCCTGTTCTCCCACTTCTTGGAAATATTCCATAGCACGCTGAGCAGACACTTTTAGTCAAAAACTCCTATAAATAGCTGATTTTTCCCCTTCGTACTGCCTTCTCTTTGAGGCTTCCACAAAGAAGGTGAAACAAATCCACCGCACCGATGTGTGGTGCGGCTTATGAGAAATCAGATCCATAGGCCGAAAACGGTTGTGTAGGTTGTTCTTCCATATTTGACTTGTGCAGTCACTGCACAGAAAAGAAAAAAAGAAAAAAAAACATTTTATTTTGTGCCAGGTGATCTCATGAACCAAACAAGCAATAAAAAAAAAAAATGTCTCCTATGGACTTTAATGCTCTGAAAATACGTACTTGGACATTCCATGCTACTTGAAAAAAAAAATCCAAAGCCAACTGTTACTTATTAGGTTGAATTTGTAGTCCGAATAGCCAGTCCCTGTGGCTATTCCTGAGTGGGGAATTGGAAACTGATCTTATGTCTCCTCCAGTCTGCCCTTACTGATGGATCTTTGACTGACTGGCCAGCCAGGTCTCTTGTCTCCATGCCCTGACAACCATCACCATCACCAGACTTCCCAGCATAGGAATTAGGAAATCCTTGGAAAGCTCTACCTGTGTTGAGAGAGACCGTAATATCTTCCTTCACTAATTTACTAAATAAAAAAAAAAGACCTGATCAATCCCATATGTGGGGTTAATCCTACTCCCAGCTCTCCCTCCCACACACACCCCTAAGGAGAAGAGAACGGAGCCCAGCAACGTTCCCTGTTCCTGTGGCTTCATCTTCTCTCTCCCTTCTCGCTTTTTATTTTATTGCACCATCTGAGATAGAAGACTCCCCCAAAGTCATCCATTTGCAGACCAAGGTCTGGGAAGACCTCTCCATCACAGAGAGCCGTGGACCAGTAGCAACTTCAGTCTTTCTTGGCTCCTCCTGCCCCACGGGGTAACACTTCTTCCTTGGTCACATGAGAGGAACCTCCGACCACCTGGGTGATGTTCAGGAAGTCCCATCCGCCCGGTGTCTTGCTTCTTGTACTCCAGTCAGGTGCTATCTAATTTGATTGTAAACTATGACATTCATGGCACCTTCCCCCTTTTTTTCATTTTAAAAATGTTTTATAACTGAGTTAATCCAGTTGGTGCTGTGTTTATCTACATGGGTACATGTACATACGGGGCCATGCAGTGGAGCACGAGAATCCTAAAACTGGCCCCATGCTCAAAAGAGAGTGATTTGCCTTCCTCCAGCAACTGTCAACCGCCAATTGGCTCCTGAGTGAGGGGTTGGGCCTGGAGGTCACCTGCCTCATCTATACTCAAACTTCAAGCCAGAGAGCATACCAAGCATAGACACAGAGGTGTGACCATGATGTAACCCACACGTCACACAGTCCTCCATCTGATGATTCTAAAGTGCGTTCACAGATTTGCCAGCTATCGGCGCAGTTTCGGAACTTTTTATCACTCATGTTGCAGGACTACTTAGTGGTGCTCCACTCCTTCCATACCCCCCCCACACACACACTGTGCTCCCTCCTCCATCACCTAGCCATGGGCACGCATTTGCCTCTCCGCTTTCTGTCCCTGTGTTCACCTATTCTGGAAATATTTTTATTTATCTAATCTAACTATAATCAGCCGAAGCCACCACATCCCTCCCACCACGCATGCCATTCAGCCCACTCCTGCTATGAAATAAACTCTCTCAGGTCCCACATATGTGTGAGGTCAGATGACACTTTCTGTTCCTGAGCTAGTACACCTTACACGGTGTTCTCTAGTCATGTGCATGTCTGATCTCAGATGACAGGAGTCTATTCCTTCCATGGCCATTGCATGTCTACTGCATTTCCTTTATTGCTTTATATGTTGATGGACATCTGGAATATTGCGAATATTACTGTAGTAAACAGAGCTCTGAGGTTGTCTCTTCAGCACACAGGTTTGTGTGTTGAAGACTGAAAGGGTGGTACTGGTCCTGGGCAGAAACACTACTGTGGCAGTTCCACTTTTAATATTTTAAGAAAATCCCATACTTTTTGGAGTGGGGGTAGCTATCCTAATTTACATCCTCACCAAAAACGTAGTGTTCTCTTTCTCCCGACCTTTGCTGACACTTACCATGTGTTGCCTTTTTGGTGATGATAACTATTCTAACAGGTGTAAAGTGCAACCTCAGTTTAGTTTTATTTGCTTTTGTCTGGTAATTAATGCTGTAGAACATTTTAATACCTTTTGCCACTTTCATATCTTCTTTTGAAAACATTGGTCTTTTGCCTGTTTTCAAACAGGTCTGCTTCCCCTTGAGTGTTGTAGATCCTTACAAATTCTGGAAACCAACTACTTGTCAGATGGGTGTTTGCAAATACTTTTTCCCATTTTGGTGGGTTGTCTGGGCTGTTTTCTTTGAATGTTTTCTTTGCTGCTCAGAGGGCTGCCATTAGTCAGTTGCAACCACATTTCTCTCTTTTGCTTTTGGTGTCTGTTCTTCTGAGAGCGTATCACAAAGGGCATTGCCTGGATCAATGTTAGACACCTCCTTTATGTTTTCTTCAAGTCATTTCATAGTTTTGCAGCTAGGATCCTTAATCCTGTTTTGAGTTATTTTCAAAGAAATGTGTATATTTTTCTATCTGAATATTTTCCGAGGTCATTACTTTAAATATCTTTTCTGGTCCTCATTCCTAGATCCTCTGTCAAAACCAGTTGTGTACACAACTGATCTGTTGTTGCTGATCTGTTTTAGTATGTGTTTTCATGTCAGTGCTGTGCTGTTTGATGACTCATAAACCTCCAGACCTCTAAGGTTAGCTAGTGGCAAGCTCCATTCTCTGACCTTCTGACAGGCTTTATTTGTACAAGCAAGGTGTCACCACAACCCAGCTTTCATCATATCACATAAGTTGAGAACACTGAACTTTCGTTTTCACCCAAATTTTCCAAGGAAAATTTAAAATTGTCTTCGTAATTTCTTCATTGACCCGTTTGTTTATTGGGGAGTATTTATTGAATCTCCATGTATGTATACATTTTAAAGTCAGGCAATGTTGTGCCTCCATCTTTGTGCTTTTTGCTCAAGATTTCTTTGTGCATTGGGGATTTTTCTGGTCCCATACAAATTTCAATATAGCTGTATTCTATTTCTTTGAAAAGTATTATTGGTGTTTTGATAGGAGTTGTATACGATCTACAGATTGCTTTAGGCAGCAAGAGCATTAAGCAATATTTATGTGTCTGACCCATTAAACATCAGATCTTTCTATTTATTTGTGTTTCTTTTTCCAGTTTCTCTAGCCAGTGTTTTATAATTCTCAGTGGGGGGGGGGATATTTTACCTCTTTGAATAAATTTATTCCCAAATATTACTTTAGATCTTGTAAGTGGGACTGTTTCCCTAAATTTCATTTTTAAATGGTTAACTGATTGTTGCAAAAAGCACTACTAATTTATGTGTGTTGGTTGTTGTTGTTTGTCCCTGTAGCCTTACTGAATTCGTTTGTGATATCTAGCCATTTTTAGTGGACTCTCTAAGGTGTTCTACATAGGAATATCAGCTGCAAATAGGGACAATTTAACTTATTTTCTTTCCAATTTGCATGCCATCATTTCTTTCAGCTAGTAACTCTGGCCAGGAATTGTAATCCTGTGTTGAATAGAAGTGATAAAAGTGAGCACCCTGCTGTGCTCCAGATGTTAGGGACGGCTTCAAGCTCCTCTTGTTTGGTATAGTGACTGTGCTTTGTCACAGATAGTCTCTGTGGTAGCAATGTGTGGTCCTTCTTGACTAAATTTACTAGAAGATTTTATTATGAAGGGTGTTTGTTGACTTTTGTCCACTTTGCTTCTCATTTATTGAAATTATAATAGGGTTTCTGTCTAATTTTGCTAATGGGGAGGTACCACAGTCATGGATTTGCATATATTGAAGCATCTTTCTTCCTTGCATGAGGAAAGAATCACACTTTTTCATGATGAGCAATGTGCTGTTGTTTTTCATGCGATAGATGTCAAATATTCATAGCTTTATTTATTGATTGGCTGATTTGGAGACCTCATAAAAAGAGTTTGGAAACACCCCATCCTCTTCAACTGAAATGATTTTAGAAGAACTGGTCCTTCTTTCTACATTGAATATAATTAATTCAACAATGGCACCATTGGACTCTTACCTTTTAAAGTAATTACTTATGGGAGATTTTTATTAATAATTTAAGCAACTTGTAATTGGACTATACATCTTTTATTTCTTTGTAGTTCAATCGTCGTAGGTTATGTCTCCAGGAATTCATCAAATTCTTCTTGGATTATCCACATGTTATTATAAAAAAAAAAAAAAACTGTCTCAGCTACTTTTCCTGGTGTTACTACAAAATGTCCTGACAAAAACAAGTGGGAAAGGGGCTTCTTTTGCCTTGCAGTTCCGGGGTACAGTCCATCATGGTAAGAAAGTTATGGTTGCTCACATGGCTTCCACAGTCCAGGAGGAAGTAGAGAATCCTCATATTCAGTTTGCTTTCTCTTTTTTTATACAGCCACCTAACCAGAGTGTGGTGGGTCTTTCACTCTTAGTTGATCTAAGCTAAAGCGCCCCTCACAGTTGTATGCGGAGGTTTGTCTCAGAGTGATCATAGGTCCTACCAAGTTTACAATCAGTGCTTGCTATCACAATAAAAGTTGGTAATAAATGTTTACTATCACACAATCTATTCCTGGTTTCTCCAGGACTTTATCATGGGAGGAATTTTGAATTTTGTCAAATAATGTTCCCACATCTACTGAGGTAATCATATGACTTTTGTTCTTAAGTGTATTTACATGGTGTTTTATATATATATATATATATATATATATACATATATATATATATATATATATCCAGCTCTGCATCCCTAGGATGAAATCAACTTGATTGTAATGTATGATCTTGCTGTGTTCTTGAATTTAGTTCACAGGTATTTTGTTGAGAATTTTTACATCTATGCAAATTCTAGTTTCCTTTTTTGTGTTCTTTTTCTGGTTTGGGTATCCGAACAATGCTGGTTCCAAAGAGTGAGTTTGGTTCTGTTCCTTCTCTTGCTTTTTTCCTGGAACTCTTCGAGAACTGTTTGTATTGAGGTTGTCCTCAAAAGTTTGGTAGAATTCAACAGTGAAGCTGAGTGGTCCTTGGCTTCTCCTTGTGGAGGCTTTTGCTACTGTTCCAGTCTCATTGACTGTTATGAATCTGTTTAAATTGCTTGTATCCTCTGGGCTAAATTTTAGCAGAACATACAAACTTAGAAATTCATCCATTTTTTATATGTTTTCTAGCTTTTTTATGTGTAAGTTTTCCAAGTATTCCCTGATGATCTGGATTTCACTGAGGTCTGTTATAACAACTCCATTTGTCTCTAATTTTATTAATTTGTATATTCTTTTTCTTTGTGCTAGTTTAACTAAGGGTTTTCTGGTTCATTTTGTATATTCTATTTTTTTGTGATAGGTTAGCTAAGAGTTTTCTGGTTCATTTTTCAAAAGAACTCTTTTTATTGACTCAGTAGTATTATTTTATTCTATGCATCATTATTTTCTATCCATAACTTTATTATTTCTTACTATCTACTGGGTTTAGTTTCGGCATCTTCTTGGCGTTTGAGACTGTAAAGTGCATCTGTCTCTGGTGTGGGTGCTTACAGCTGTAAATTTTCCTCTTAGAACTGCCTTGACTATCTGCCAGAGGTTCTGATACATTGTGCTATTATTTTCATTTGATCCTAGGACATTTTTCATCTTCGCTCCAGTTTCTTCATTGAACCACTGTTCATTCAAATGTATACTGCTCATCCAAGTTCCTGTGTAGTTTCTCAATTTGTTTGGTTTGGGGTTTTGTTGGGTTTTTTCTTTTGTTTTGTTTGTTGTGGGGTTTTTGATTTTGTTTTTTGCTGGTGGTTTCTAGTTTTGTTCTACTGTGGTCTGGTAAGATAAAAGAAATTGCTTTAATATCTTTGTATGTGAGAAGGCTATTTTGTAGCCTTTAATCACACAGGGAGATATTTACTTTCTTATATGTATGCTGAGTGATGATTTGCAAATATGATCATTTTGGAGAAAATGATCACTAAGAGCAATGTCTATTCCTTATCTGGCAGGTGGAACATTCAGTAGGCATCTCTTGAAACCAGTTGGTCTGTGGTATAGTTTATCTCTGATATTTCTTTACAGATGTTTAGTTTGAAAGACATAATTATCAGTCCCGAGTGTCAGCAGGTCAAGACCTCTGTGAGATTTCTGCTTTCTTTAAGAAGAAAAGGAAATGAGTTGGTGTTATGAGAAGCAGTAGAGAGGCTGTGGTAGATGTGTAAACATTTGCAGACACAGAAAAATAAAAGGGCAGATATAAAAGTTTCTCACAACAATATAGAAGGTATAATAGCTTAACAATTAAAGCCTACAACTTTAAATAATTATAAAAATTAGATGATAGGAAACCCCAAGCAACTAAACTTTACAAATTAAAATAAGCAATAACATAAAATAGAGGTATTATTCCGTGCCCTTAGACCACATTTTCTTTTCACTGGGGTGATACGGTTTCTCCTCCCCCTCACCTGTCATTAGTAGCAGTCTCCATGGCTCTTTTAGTCCAGGCCCCATGTTTGCCTCCCAACAACCCAGACTTTTCTGTCTGAATTTCCAAGTAGCTTTCCCACAGGCTATTCACTAGCAGAGACTGTTCATGCTGTGATTGACACTCGCTGCTCTCATATTGCTTTTATTTCTGAAGTTTCTGGAGTGGTTATTCTTACCCTTGTTTTATTAAGAAGGAAGGAATACATTTGACATTTATGTCCTAGTCTGTTTGATTCCAAAGTCTTTTTACTCCCTGTGCCACCCAGCCGGTGCTGTTTTTTAATCATTTACTTCAGTCTTCCTACAAGATGATTTTTCTTCATGGGAATTTATTTTCTTAGTAGAAATTTTAACTATGAATTTTTAAACTAATTTATGCCTGTAGGATTCGATGTGACGCTCAGCCAGGTTTGGCAAACTGCCATTTTTTTTTTTTTTTTTTAAGCAGGGGCTGTATGAAATTCTCTTGGAAAGTCACGTGTTTAAGGTTGGGTTGCAGCAGCACAGTACTATCTAATGTAGCTGGAGATCCACGTCTCAACCCCTTACAGGAACTCACGGTTCCTGTTACTGATTTGTCTGTCCGCCTATTCATTTCAGAAAGAAACATCGTGATTGAGCCAATAAAACTGCTTGGTTGCAGTCATAACTTTTGTCTTGAAATTTCTTTTGCCCAAATCATACTTCTAGTGGTCCACTGTGCTTAACAAGATTCCATTCTGTAAACATTGGATTCACAGAAGTAAGCTGGGGATACCCAATCCCAATTCCTCTACAGATGGGTATGACTGTATACTTTGTCTTTGCTCTTACTTTTGTGGCACTTGGTTGTCATCTTTCAGATGTAGCATGGTTCAGAATTCTGCTGGACATGAACTCAGTATTTCCTACAAGGTTGGGTGAATATTTAAGGAGTTCACCAACCTTATAATACATCAAATTGCTCGGGCCTGAAGGAAACTACATTTTGTCAAGGGTCTATCTATCAATAGAATACCAGTGAACTACCCAAATAGTGAGTCCTCTAATATCCAATGTGAGGGAGAGTCTGTGCTTAATCCTTAGACTAAGCAATGATGTGGAGTAGTAAAGCCTTTGAAATGTATCAGGTCATGCTCACCAATGACCTTGAGGTCAACATACTCTTTGTGGCGCTACTTCCTATCTTGTTTGGAGTTTTCTTTGTATATGTGACTCACACTGCAAGTAATTTAGTGTTCTAGCAAACCCCTGTTTCGTACTCTTCTCTCTCTGTTTAAACTCAGGTAACGTTAATTTGATATGATGAGTACAGTCATCATATATTCTACAGCTTCCACATTCCCTCATCTCAGTATTTTACAATGAAATATTTCCACATATGAGAATGTTAATTAATTGCTTAATAGGAGTTTATAAGGAATGAAAAACACTGCTGAAGTTAAACCATGCCAACTCAATCTCACTTATGTTTCTCAAGCTGCCATCAGGTTAACAAGTAAATAGAATGTAGCATATTTCCTAGCTCCTACTAGTGGTAAAAATGCTTAATTATCCTAGTGCGTAATCTTTTTGCATTAACTAGTACTCAAGGGTATGATGAAAAAAATATTTAAAAGTTTAATAAAAATGTCATTCTGAAAAAAAATCTTTCATTCAACCAAGATTTATTCCATACCTGTTTGGCCCAAACCAAATGCCAGGGATAGGTGGCTAGGCAAAAGTAGAGACGGGACTGACTGTCTTGTCAAAGAGTGAACAGATAGATGATCTGATTGCCCAGCAGGTTAAATCAAGATTTTTTTTCTCTAATTTACAAAATGGTATTGGTATTTTTTTTCTCAAATATACAAATTTCCCACAGAGGAACAATCATCTGTATCTGAGGCGCCAAACCCAAAGCAAGTGAGTCTGTGGACACTGTCTAAGGACAATCAGTGACATCAGGAAAAGAACACAGGCAGAGAACCTGCAAGGCAGAGAAGCATGGAGGCTTGCTCCTGAGCCCATGCAGACTGCAGACACCAGAAGCCGTGTAGAAAGTCAAGCCGTGGGGCTGACCAAAACCCAGAGAAGGAGTCCAGGCCAGCAGCAGAGCACTGTTGCTGAGGGACAGCATCCTCTAACTTATACCCTAACACTGTGGTGTTCACAGATGGTGGCTCTGTGGATTCAGTGGCCACACTTGGAACCTAAATGTCACACAGGCATTACAAGAACTCAGATGGAGGTTGGCAAATAGCCCCAGAGAACAATGAGTATATTTATTATTCCACCCAAACCTCACTTTATTCTCAGATCACAGCACCTGAGTTTGTGGCCTTAGATGATTTTTCTAGCAAAGGTACCAAATACCAAGTAGTGTGGAAGTCTTCACGTTGTTAAAAATGTGTAGTGAAAGACCAGGTGAAAACATCAAGGGTAAACAATGCACATTTCTACAGTGGTTAAATTAGATGGCACCAAGGCTCATTGTAAACCAGGCTGTCTAATTTCATGTTGCCCCAAATGGTAGTCATGGGCCACGTGTGATTCTTTGAAAGCTTAGTTTTATTTAAGAAACCCGGAAGAGTTCCCTAGTCACAGCACTTGCATTTGAAGTATTCAGTAGCCACATGTAGCTGGTATTCACTGTATTGTACACAACATCTATGAAGCATTCATCAAAACAGAACATTCTAGAAGACTGTGTTGTTCTTTTTGTTTTTAACTTTTGCCATCTTGGCTTCCAGTGGATTTGAGTTTAACCGAAAAAGGTAACGTTCTATCTTGATGACTCCATGGTCAGAAGAATCTAAGCTATCTGGTAGTTTTCTCTGTACCTCTGCAGAAACAGAGAGGCCCAGGAGAGGTGAGTTGAGTCCTGATGGAATCCTGATTAAATCCTGACTCTTACTACACTTACTACACAGCACCCAACCATTCGTACCTTGATTCTTTGTTTTCCAAAAAACATACTGTGAAGCCAGGCGTTGGTGGCACACGCCTTTAATCCCAGCACTCGGGAGACAGAGGCAGGCGGATCTCTGTGAGTTCGAGACCAGCCTGGTCTACAAGAGCTAGTTCCGGGACAGACTCCAAAGCCAAGAGAAACCCTGTCTCGAAAAACCAAAAAAAAAAAAAAAAAAAAAAAAAAAAAAATCAAAAACAAAAAACATACTGTGTGGAATGGTCTTAAGGAATCAAATATTTAAAAGTACAGTTTGAGTATCCTTTATCAAAATACTAGGGACATAAAGTGTTTTAGATATCAGACTTAGATGGGTTTTGGGATATTTTGCATATGTATATGAAATGGTATTTTTTAGGGTACAATCCAAATCTAAACACAAGATTCATGTATTTATTATATACATCCTATACTCATAACTGAAGGTGGTTTCATATGTTGTTATTTAGTGTGCCTGTGTTGTTGCTGTAGCCTATCATATGTGTAGCATTCTATGTTCAAAAACTTCGTGTTTTTGATGTATTTGGGGTTTTGAATCTTTAGACTGGGAATGAGCATCCTGTTTCTTCATTCAAAAAAAAAAAAACAAGCCTGTAAAACTGTTCTTTTAGTTTGTTTGTAAATTATAATGTTATATCACTTGCAAGAGCTTCATGTAGGGCAAAAGGATTCAGAACTTGGCTTTGCTCAGTCAAATCTACTACAGCCTGTCACAGGGCAGGGCCACTGGCACAAAACCCCTCTCCTACCATCAGGTGGCATGTTATGAAGACACTCTTTTAGGAGACACTTTTGTCCACTTCATATGCTTGGCCTTTGCCCAAAAGGAAGAGCCTTCTAGATGGACCCTTGAGTTTGAGTTAGCTGTGAAAGTGGTTTAGTTTTAACTCTGTTTAATTCCATTTCACTGAAAATTTCATGTTTCTGATCCCCGAGTACCAATGACACTTAAGCATGTAGTTCTATATAAGTGAACATTATAAGCATTACAAATTTAATGCTCTACTTTATAGGTAAATCTAGTAGACTCTGTCTTGTGCAGTAATAAGCAAGATGTGCTTTCAAATTCCATTCTTGGGTGGGAGGGATTTGTCAAAAAATATTAGTGTTGTCTAACCTCATTTTCTGCTCACCAAATTTCAAAAATATTTCTGATATTGCTCCCCAAAACTGTATTTGGCCATCTTTCAGGCTTAGTGTGAGAGATTATTACTTCAACCTAACAGGTCAGGAAAATGCCACTGGCAGCAAGTGCATTCAAAAAGCTCACCAGGAAGAACAAAACCCCATTTTGCTTGGGAAATGCCATAATGGAAAGCAATTGACTATAAACCAATAAATGGTGTGAATATAGTCCTCCAGTATAAAGTTCTAAAATAAACTTTTAAAATAGAAGGTACAGTAACTCCCTAACACAGCCATCAGCAGAGAACAACTTTCATTACCGAAGCATCCTCAAGGTGACCCTCACATAGCTGGAACCGCCCAGAGCAGAACATCAAAGGATGTGAGAAATGGGGGAGGGGGTGTCAAATGCAGACTATAGGACACACCACCCACCCACCTAATTCAGATGTTCCCACCAGAAGCTGTGAGCCGATAAGGAGACCAGAGGTGAGATTAATGCAACTGATGAATTAACATAATCCTTCTTGTATACAAAGTATTTCCTTGTGTCTTACCTTGTGTGCACATATGATATGTGTGTGAGTATGAGTGTATGTAGAATCAACCCACATGGGCGCCAGTTGAAGGCAGGGGTTTAAATGATTCCACCAGACCCAAGATGAATGATAAATGGGTGTTTGTTACGGAAGAACTTACACAGATAAGAATAAATAACCACCCTGGCTTTCCTGATCCAGAAGATGCAGTCTCTGGCCTTCTGATGCTGTCCGGAACCCAAGAGAGTGAGAGCCAGCCCCTCCTCTACCTTAGTGGGTGATGTCTGCACCTGAAACCATGCCCAAAGGGTGTGGCCACTTTTGCAAGTTCACTGGCAAGGCAAGATGCCACCACAAGTGTAAGCATGCTTAAATGCATGTGTGGAGGATAAAGAACAACTTTCAGAAGTCAGTTCTCTCCTCTCACGGGAACCCAGGGATGGAACTCAGACTGTCAGGGTTACATGGTAATAGCCTTTGCCCATTGAGCCATCTTACCAACCCAGAATATTCAAGTTTTTAAAAAGTATTGTTGGTGGTGACTAGTTCCTGCAATAAGTAGATACTCTGTTGGAAACTAGAGGTGTGTTGTTAAGGAACTTTTCTCAAGTGATGAATTCAGCTCGAGGAACAAAAGCGTATGGATCTCCACACGTTCGAGAATTGAAACTAGGAGGAGATGGGAATTTAAAATCTGTAAAAACAGTATATTCAAAGAACCTTAGAGTGGCGGAATACTAAATAGATCGTTGTAACAGAAGGAAAGATTTCTGAACAAAGTATTTGGAGATTTAAAGGATGATAAATTCAGGCTTGAGTTTGGGGGAGAGAAGAGCAAAGGAGGCCTCTTCCTGTACTGGTGGGTTTTCATTGTCAGCTCAACGCACCATAAAGTCACCTGGGAAGAAGGTCTCAGTGAAAGACTGCCTAAAGCAGGTGTCCTGTGGGCGTGTCTACAGGGAACCATCTTGATTACATTAACTGGGAAGATCTGCCCACTGTGGGTGGCACCATTCCGTGGGCAGGGGATCCTGAACAGAGAAAGCCACCAGGACACAAGAACAGCATAAATGCATTGACCATCTGTAACAATAATTCTTTCCTCCAGCCACCTCTTCACCGCCCCCAAATAAACACAGAGTCTTATATTAGTTACAATGCTGCTGGCCAATGACTAGGATTTTTTATTTGCTAGCTCAGTCTTAATTATCAACATAACTACTAATCTATTTATCTTACCAAGGATGCCAGACATGTGGGTCCTCTCTTCCTGAGATCACATGGAGACCTCTCTTTACTACATTTCCTAGAATCCTCCTCTCCTAGTCCCGCCTAACTTGCTTCCCTATTGGCCGACAGTGCTTTATTTATCAACCAATAAGACAAACATATACACAGAAGGACTTCCCCCATCAACTGTCTCTCCACAGCTCACTGTGGATAGGACTATGTGGTTTAAATTCCTACCTCCTGACTTGCCCCCTAGTGGTGAACTATAACTTGGAATTATACGCTAAACTAAATCCTTTGCCCCTAAATTGCTTTCGCTGGGGTACTTTACCACAATGAGAGGAAAATGAACTAACCCACTGGAGAACTATCTCTAAGGCTCTGGCATCATTTTCTTAGGAGCACATCGAGGGAAATTGCCTTTAGTACTTTCCCATTATTCGTTTAGCTCTCACTGAGGAAGCCTTGTACACCCACACTTAGCAAATACCATTTCTATGTGAGTAAGTGGGTACCTAGAGGAGTGGATGGATGACAGAGTAGAAAGGCAACTGGCAAGAAAGATGTGAGGAAGACGGAGAGAGGAGAAATAGAAGAAGAAATGAACTACACAGCACCACAGGGGTTGTTTCAGGACCCAGGACCCAATCCAGTTCAATGGTCTTACAAGAAAACAGTTGTATGGAGCTGGAAATATGGCTCAGCGGTTAGGAGCAAGTACTGTTTTTCAGAGGACCTGACTTTGGTTCCTCACTACTCAGGTGGTTGCAAAGCCTGTAAGTCTTTCCCTATAGCTTCTGCTGCCAGCGTCAGGACTCTGGGCACCTGAACTCATATGTGCACAAATCCACACACAGACATAATACACGTGTGCTTAAAAATAAACCTTGTTTTGAAAAGAAAGAGATCTGGTATGGAGATTGGAAAGGTAGGCATTCCCTCCCGTGAGCCAAAGCTCTGGTAAATTGTACAACAAAGGTCTCTTTATCTTCGGGCTGACAGTAGCACAGCGGATCTTTACCTTGATTTAGATCCAAATTCTGCTACCTTCCACCAACTCTTTGCCCTCAGCTAGAGAAACCTCTTTTTATTTTATTTCATGGTGGAAAAGTATGCAAAGCATGAGCCAGCTACTCTAAGCGTGCCTGTGATGAAGAGGGGCCCATCGAGGCTGATCCACTAACTTGCCTATCTGAGGTCACTAATTGATATTAATTACTTGTTTAAATTCCCTTTTGCTCAAGGGCAAACTCAGTGGGGAAAGATTTGGGGGCCCAAAATTCCATCTGCCACCTTACTAACCAACAGCTTCACCCGGATGCTGTGGTAGTATGAAGGCCACATTCTTTGAAAACTGTACAATCCGAGGCTGTGGTGTTAGTTCCAGAAAAAGCAAGCACAACCTTGGTGCCGGGAAGTTGTGCTCAAATCCTGTATTTATTAGTTATACCAAGGGATTATTTAATTTCTCCCGTCCCTGGTCCTCTCATCTATAACGTAGGAATAAAGAAGGTGAAGATCACCTGGTAATGTTGAAAACATCAAATGGATGAACACGGGTGAAACGTGCAATACAGAGCTAAGAAGGGGGACATCGCACAATGTCTCCATCAGTTCTGTAACTACTGAAAACGAGGCAGCAGTGAGAATAGATGTCAGGGGCTTGGGAGATGGCCCAGCCATCAAGAGCACTGGCTGCTCTTCCAGGGGACCCTGGTTCAAGGTCAGCATGCTCATGGCAACTCACAACCGTCTGTATCTCCAGTGGCAAGGCATTCCACACCCTCACCTAGCCTCCACAGGCATGGCATGCATATGGTACACATTCACACATGCAGGCATAAAACATTTTAAGAAGAGAGAACAGACTTTAAAAACATTGAGATTGCTGTGAGAAGCCACATTTCATTTGGTCTGGGGTTTGAGAACATGAAATCCTACCTTATTTGCATTGGCTTCTTAGGGCTGCTGATCACTACAAATCCAGGACTAGAGAGACGGCTCCGTGCTTAGGAGCTCATATTGCTCTCCTGGTGGACCTGAGTCTGTTTCCAACACCTGTATCAGGTGGCTCACACCTCCCTGTATGTAGCTCCAGCTCCAGAGGATCTGATGCCCTCTTTTTACCTCCTGGGCACCCACACCTGTGGCACATACTCACAGACATAGACCCATCTAAAAAAAAGTTTAAAACTTAAAAGTGTGGGCTGGAGGGATGGCTCAGAGATTAAGAGCACTGGCTGCTCTTCCAGAGGACCTGAGTTCAATTCCCAGCACCCACATGGCAGCTAACAACTGCCTGTAACTCCAAGATCTGACACCCTCACACAGACATACATGCAGGCAAAACACCAATGCAAAGAAAATAAAAGTAAGTAAAAAAAATCAATAAATAAAGATTTTAAGATGTAAGCTCATGGATTTTTAATGTATTTTTATTGATTTGCCTGCAAATGGAAATCGTTTAACATTTGACCAGGCATATAATGTGCATATGAAATCCAAACCAGATCGTCTACCTTCTCCACCCTTCCCAGTCTTCTACCATTCACTATTTTATATTTATTCTTGTTCGGGATACCCCGCCGTGCGCAGGGACCGGGAACCCGTGCAGAGAGCCATTCATCTCGGGAAACGGGTTGCGGCCGGAAAGGGGGCGGCCCTCTTGCCGATCACATCAAATGCAGGTTCGTGTGGAACCTGGTGCTAAACCATTCGTAGAAGACCTGCTTCTGGGGCGAGGTTTCATACGTAGCAGAGCAGCTCCCTCGCTGCGATCTATTGAAAGCCAGCCTTCTACACAAGGGTTTGTAAAAAGAAAAAAGAGAGAGAGAGAGATAAAAATAAAAAATATTTATTCTTGTTTATAACTGAATAGCAGTCTGTTGTAAAACAATACAAATTCATATATATATTACAAATATGGAGATCAGCGATGTCCGAGGTGTGTCTCACCAGGCTAAAATGGAACTATTAGTAGGGAGCCAATGAGATATTTCCGTGGGTAAAGATGTGCACTACCAAGCCAAGCCTGAAGACCTGAATTCAGTCCCCAAAATCCACACGATGGAAGCAGAGAACAGGAGCTCAGAATCCGTCCTCGGCCCTCCACGTGCACACCGTGGCATGCACACGCACGTGCATGTGCACGCACAAAATAAATAAGTAAATAAATTTGAGCATGTAAGCCAGCGCCCCTCTCAGTGTTGTGGGGTAGAACCCATTCCCTTGCCTTTTTAAGCGTGTAGAGGCTGCCCCTTGGCTCCTGGTACTTCTTCCATCTTAACAGCCAGCGATCACTTCTCCTCGCTCTCTGCTTCTGTGGCCCTCTACCTTTCTCAGCCTCTCTTGCCTCCTTTATTCACTTGCAGAGGTTCTCATGATTGAATTGAAACTACGCAAATAAACCAGAATAATCTCCTCATCTTAAAACAAATAATCCCAAAATTTCCATCTCAAAACCACATCTTCAAATTCCTTTGTGCCATGTAAGGTCCTACGCTAGATTAAGATGTGGGTATCTTTGGGGAGCCGTTATTCTGCCTACCACAGAATATACAACTGAATACATAATACGTTTTTAGCTAGAGACAAGTTCAGTGATTTTTGTGTGCTAATCGCACACTCTGTCACCACTGAGCTACACTCACTCCCATCCCACCTGTTTTGAAGTTCTGGGTTAGAGGTGTATAAAGTCATGTGTCTAGCGCACAGGAGCTATGCAGTCGCTGAAACCATGATACTTGTGCATAGAGGAAATGTACATTTTTGCTTCCACGTTGGTTATATTATTTTTGAAACAACACAATTGTAACAATGTTTGACAACACTTCCATTCAGAAATCACCGTTTCAACCCAAAGCACTTACAGGGTACCCACTCTGTGCTGCAGCCGTTCATTATTGCCTGTCATGTGTTTTTACTCACAATTAACCTGTCAGTTTCTGTTAAATGTTGCCGCCTAGTACGCATTCCCTTCCTTACACTACACCTCAGTGCCTGGGGAAATCTCCAACGTGTCTACGTTTTACTGGCCTCCCTTCTTTGAATATAAGCATGTGGTAGTTTCACCTACCTTTCTTCTTACAATTTACTCTAACTTTCTGCACCATCATTTCCCGGGAGAACTGTCCTACAATAATGCCAGCCACTGACCTTCAGTGAGCTTTGCAGAGTACATAGATTCCGTGTTAGACAATGTTGGCCTTGCTAAGTCTACATCCTTCTTTGACTATGAGTTACACATTCATAGCTGCTTTTGGTTTCAAATCTTAGGATTCATTTTTGCTTCATAGTGAAATTCTCCTTCTTCCTATCGCTTTGAAACATTTTCTTCAGTATCTATGGATTTGAATGCAAGCAAGGTCTGGATTATGCTGGTCTCTCTTACAATTTTTTCCACTGTATGATCCTGTGAAAGTAATAAGTAATGGGGGAAGTACTTCTGTGTATCTTTATCTTGTTGATTGTTTAATAAAGTTCTGCTTGGACAGTGAAACAGCAAGTTAGGCAGGACTAGGAGTCAAAGAGGATTCTGGGAAATGTAGTAGAGAAGTGATGTTCCAGGCAGGAAGTGACATAGCAAGGAGACTCATATCTAAGCAAGGAAACAGAAAGTGTCCCCTTTTCCCGTTCACCTCCTCCAGCAGCAGGATGTGAGCCACCGGCAAGGAGGGACGCCAATAAGGCGTCCGATAAGATAAGTCTTATAAAATACATAGATTTATGATAGTTAAGACTGAGCTAGCAGATGAGAATCCTAGTCATTGGCCAAGCAGCTTTGTACCTGATACAAGTTTCTGTGTATTCATTTGGGCCCTAACTCGGGCTGGCGGCTGGCGTAAAGCTCACACGTGGCGGTGGGGCTCAGGCAGCTTTTGGTGGAAAGATTTATCGTAACAAACAAGCATCCAGTTTTCCCAGATTTGATTTGGATCTTTTTCCAGGTGAGAGAGATGTGTGTGCAGTCCTCCCGCCTGGAGGCTGGACAGCAGCAGTGAGCTGCAACTCTCGTCAGTCAATCACAAGAGGACGGCACTCCTCTGGGCAGTACTCTACTGCTGGGTGAGATGTCCAGTAGGTCGGGGTTATAATTTCAGCTTACAGTGTTTTCATGGGTTTATCAGGACTGAGCCCTTTCCCAAGTCAAGGAGCATGTATACATAACATTTTTCACACTAGCAGTCTGGTGTCTGTATGGCTTACGTCTGTAAGGTCTCTCGAGGGCTTTTGGCATGCTTGCTCCCTAACTGGTAGCACTGTCTTAGGAGTCTGTGGAATCTCTTGGAGATAGAACCTATGTGGTAGAAGTTGACTGGGTTACTGGGGATGGGTTTTAGAAGGTTATACCCACTCCTAGCTACTCCTTCTCTCCCTCCCCCCCCCCTTGCCTCCTGATCTGCCATGTTGTGAACAGTTTCTGACACAAATCTCCCTGAGCTACACAAACAACAGATAAACAGAAATTAATTAAAAGATGGGAGGAGTTGTGGTTGGGATATGTAATGTCTACACAAGCCTATGATTTGGTTACTTAGTCCCCAGATGGTAATGCCATTTTGGAAGGTTCTGGAAACTTTTAAGACAAAACTGAGTAGAAGGAAGTAGATCAGTGGGGAGGGGATTCCTTAGGGGGGTCATGTCTTTGGCTGCCGCCACTTCAGTTTCTGCTTCTGACTCAGCCACAGAGTACTAGTCCTCCTTGTCTGCACCCTCTTGCCACCACGACTTGAGCTTTGCTGTGAGGATGTAAGTTCCGCCTTCATCCCTTCATCACCATGATAGCATGGGCTCTCTAAGACGGAACAAGATAAACCTACTGCTTGTAGGTGTTTGTGTCAGGTTCTTGCTCACAGTGGCCAAGAGTCAGTTGACACAGGAGGAAATGGCATCAGCAGAGCAATAGGATGAAAAGAGGAATTCGGTAAACAGTTCAACAAAGTCAACTACCAGAGCTCCAGTCAGACATGGGAGGAAAACCTTGTCCATGAACTTGACAGTTAGGAAATAACTATTAGACATGAGTGAAACTCATTTCATGCTGTTTAAACAAAAACTTTTAAAGATAATTTTCATTTT
Source organism: Cricetulus griseus (assembly GCF_003668045.3). Taxonomy (NCBI): domain Eukaryota; kingdom Metazoa; phylum Chordata; class Mammalia; order Rodentia; family Cricetidae; genus Cricetulus; species Cricetulus griseus. The sequence continues at coordinate 459,035,218 of NC_048595.1, forward strand.
AATGGATACATATATGTATAAAACTGCTAAAGTATGCAAGTGCGCTGAACTAGAATGTTAATTGCTAGTTCATTTGCAATTTGAAATATGTTTTACAGTTTTTTTCCTCCGTGACAGATAATGCCTTGTCACTTTCTATAAAAGACAAAATTTTGTTCTGTTTTTGTTTTTCCCAAATACAAAGCATCCTTCAGTCTCAAGGAAGAAACACAAGTGAATCTGAGTATTCTAAAATAATTTAAGCATCCTAATTTTGCATAATTATTATGCAGAGAAAATTTTCTACTTCTTGTTATTTTTTTTAGGCAGAGACCACACAAATGTCTCAGCTATTGTCTAACATAGAGTGCACACTTCTAAAGTAAGAATTCTCCTCTTGCTGAATTTCAAAGACCTCATCGAGCAGCGTTGTAACGTAGCACAATGCAGGAATTGGTTTCCTTTCTTGTATTATGAGCAGTTTAGCTCCCATCATGCATCGGTGTCTTCCATTTCAAATGACTGGTACTCCACCCATTAGCTATTTTTGCTGCCCTCCCTTCACTAGGATTCCTCCCGCTCATCTTAATTTTAGCAATCACAATTCTCTCATCTAATTAACAAAAAAATTGGGTCACTGCCTCAGTGGCCCGCATTCAACCTTATTTTGACTGGCAATTTTGTAATACTGCCGAGTTGTCTTCCCTCTTCTGTACTTCTAGCAGTATTTTTCTGTCGTTGCAGCTAGTGTGTTGTTCTCTTTCTCCGAATCACTTTGTTCTTGCTCTGGATTGTCATTGTTTGGGAAGATTGCCTGTTTGCTTCACATTTCTTTTCCACATCCACGTACTTGCTTAGCAGTTCCAGTTGTCCTTTGTAGAGTTGATGCCTTTTGGAGATTCTCCTCTCGTGCCCAACTCTCCCTCTCTGATGGAGCTATATAAAATGTATCTAAATGCTGGCAGTCCTCAAATGTTCAATAAAAACCTCTATTTTCCTTTAAAATCTTGTATTTCACCTTCAATGGATAGACTTCCTTCCGCAATTCTTTAAGAGTGGGCCTTTGCATCACCCTGACAAACTGCATCGTATCCCAAGAAAGCATCCCTCTAGCTTATGAGGTACCAACGGCATTTCAGTTAGGTTCAGAGCCTCACAGCACCCGGTGGAAAAATCCATGGCTCTCTGACTGTCCCACTTCTATCATTTCTCCAACAAGTCTGGCAACTGTGTCAACTTGTCTTGTACTCCGGTTAAAATTTCTGGGGACCATTTGTTTTTCATGTCAATGTGTTGGCATGTTTCCGTACCCTGCATTAAACACTTGAATGCCTTGACACAATGCCGGTACTATTCTCAGCTTTAGTAAGTGCTACTGTGCATGTTTCCAGCCCACAGCCATGGTTCACTGTGGTGCTGATGGCCCCCTTCATCTCTGCGGGGTGTCACTGTTATTAGTGGTCATGCAGTAATAATTACTTACCATGACACACTTCCAGCAATGAGCAAAAGACAGATTGCTTATCATTCACACACTTAGAAGTGCTGATTAGACCACCCAAAAGAGTGCATTACATCCTCCCAAGATAAGTTGTACTGGAAATCTCATTACTGTGTGTGATATATCAGCATTGACCTTGATGACATTTTTAGTAGTGGTGGATTTTAATTTTTTCACCTGTACATAAATCAATAGGAAGAAACTACAGAAACCATTCAACATCTAAGGGTAGTCATGGAAAATTGCCTCTCTCTGCCAGGCTGGGAGTGTACAGTGCTGTATGGTATTCTGTAAAGGACATTGCCATCAGCATAGAACACACAGAAGTCCTCGGATAACTGTAGAACGTGTGCACGGTATTGCAGTTGTCTGCTGTGTGCTGTTTATCTACAATGTAGCAACCAGCACAAATCATAACAGCAACTGTGCCTGATCAACAGCAACCAATGTCTGATGCTCACACAATTTGAGGCCAAGTTTTGAGCAGAAAACAATACCAATAATTTGCCTCTGCTCCGTGGGGGGAAACTAGGGATATCAACAAGCAGCATATAAACTCGAATATGTGGGAAGTATTGTTGGTTGGTCCTGGGTAGATCTTTGAAAGGCATCGTATAAAGGCTGGACCCTGTGGCACTATTGTATGTTAGAATTAGTGACATGCCAGGTAGTGGTGGCACACGCCTTTAATCCCAGCACTCGGGAGGCAGAGGCAGGCGTATCTCTATGAGTTCCAGACCAGCCTGGTCTACAAGAGCTAGTTCCAGGCCAGCCTCCAAAGCCACAGAGAAACCCTGTTTTGAACACCCCCCCAAGAAAAAAGAATTAGTGACTTTAATTTGATAAGTTCACTGTTAAGAAATAGCCTGAGTCTCAGAAGAGAATTTAACTATTGAACTTTTGTACAATGTTTACATTGTTAAAGCTTAGATGTCTCTTGGAAATGATCTAGTTGAGTTTGGAATGATGAGATAACCGTAAACCTTTTAGGATCGGGGGTGGAATGTTAAGGTTGAAAAGTGATATATTTGGATGTCGGTTGACAGGTGTGGACTTGTGATCACTCATCTTCTTTGTCAGTGTGACTCGATTTGCAGTCACTTAAGAAAGATTAACCAAGGGAGAAAGACCCACTGTCTTAGTTTATGTTAATATTGCTGTGATGAAACACCATGACCTAAAGCAAATTGTGGAGGAAAGAGTTTATTTGGCTTACATATCCTGAATCACAGTCCCCTGAGGGAAACTAAAGCAGGAACCTGGAGGCAAGAGCTGATGCAGAGGTCATGGTGGTGTGCTACCTACTGGCTTGCTCCTCATGGCTTTCTTGGCCTGTTTTCTTATAGAACCTAGGACCACTACCCCAGGGATAGCAACACCCACAAAGACCAGGGCCCTTCCCCATCAATCATTAATTAAGAAAATGCCCTACAGGTTTGTCTGTCTATAGCCAGATCTTCTAGAGGCATTTTTTTTTCAGTTGGGGTTCCTTTCTCTCAGACGACTGTAGCTTGTGTCAAGTTGACATCAAACTAGCCAACACAGCCACCCTGAATGCATGTGGCACCATTCCCAGCTAAGTTCCTGCCCTGCATAAGAGGGGAAGGAGGAAGCAAGCATTCAGCTCTCTGCTTATAACCAGCCACCCCAGTCTCCCTCCATTGTGCACGGCCATCGTAATGGACTGTGTCACCTCAATTCATGAGGACTGTGTCACCTCAATTCATGAGCTCGATGAGCCCATCCTTCCTTAAAGTGTTTTTTCCAGGTATTTTATCACAGCAACAAATAAAGTAATTACTAGTAGGGCTCATTTGGTAAGTATTGTCCATGTCGACTGTGTTCTCTTTTTATTTGAGATTTGATACATGGAAGATGACCAGATGAGGTAGAAAATCTTTGACTCCTGCCTTCTGTCCTTACCTTTTAGATGTTGTTGCACTTTGTGCTGAGAACAAAAGTTTCTATGACTAAGTCTGGGATCAGCTTCTTTTTAGCTATTTAACTGATTCTGTTATTTTTCCTGGACTCTTAAAAGATCTTTCCCAAAGTACATTTAAGGCTCTGATTCCAGGAAAGCTTTCCAAATTGTGTTTTAAACATATTTTTACTTAGTCCTGATAATTTGATAATTAGTGCATGCATGCAGAGTATTTTGATGATATTCATCCACACCCCTTCCAGTTCCTCCCGGATCACCTCTTCTGAGGCCCCCTCCCAACTTTGTGTACTCTTTTTCTCTCTTTTATAGCTCACTGAGTTTAATTGGTGCTGCCCATGGCTGTGGGGCCACCTACTAGAATAGGGTCAACCTACAAAGGACCCTGGAGAAAACTGATTCTCCCTTTCATCAATTGTCAACACCTTCCCATCTAGGCATTCAAAAGAGTTAATGAGCCTCATCCTCATCCATTCCAGAATATTAGCTAGCTTGGTTTTTGTGCAGGTCTCTTGCAGACAACCACAGCTGCCCTAAATCCATGACTGTAACAGCCCAATCATGTCCAGAAGGTACTGTTTTTCCCCAGTAGTCCCAGATGTCTGGCTCTTATATTCTTTCTGCCTCACATTTTGCAATGATTCAGAAACCTTGGGAGTAATAGGGATGCCCCATTTAGGAATGGAGAGCCCACCATCACTGGTTCTCTGCACTTTGTCTAGTTGTGAGTTGCTCTATTAACTGTCATCTACTGCTCAAAGATACTTCTCAAATGAGGACAGAGAGAATTTCGTGATTAGGGGTTATCTGTGGGTACAGAGATCTTTATTTAGAAGGCATTTTGTTACTACATCCATTTAGCAAAATTTAAATGGTGGGTTCACCTCTAGGGCCTGTGTGATCCCCAGCTATGTGCTCATGGGCCACATTCATGGTCCAGGCATGAGTTTTATCCTGTGGAGCAGTCCTTAAACCCAATCAGAAAACTGTTGGTTACCCCCATAATGGTCATGCCACTGTTGCATCCGTGGGCCGTCTTCCAGGCCATTGTTATTGTGCCCCACTTGATTCACAGCTGGGTAAGAATGCTGGTGACTTTCCTCCCCCGGGGGTTTTCCCAGCACCTCGTGATACGATGAAAATTAACCAATAAGAAGATACTAGGTCAGGACTAACTTGATGTCTCCTAGTCCAGTGGCCAAAGTAAGTGGTGTTTGCTGCAATAGGGTCTGATTAACAAGTTTTGGTGGGCAACCAACAACAGTGTCAATATCCTGCACTTCTGTTGGGGTCTATAGGGTCCCTTTTGATTGAAGTGTGGTTTGTGATATTGCTTGTGAGATATCCCGTCCTGCTGTTTTGGCTTCTTTATCAAGGATTAATGTTATGTTTATGTCGGGTACCCTTTGTTCATCTTCAATATTTCATGTTCACTCTGATACTTCTTTATCTTTAATATCTGTATATCATCTGTTTTCTTTTTAAAATTGTATCTTTCATAATCACCACATTTACTTCCTTTCCTTCAGCCTGCCGATTCTTCCCTCCAGCAGTCTTCAGTGACATCCTGTTGTTCCCTCCCTTCTTCCCTGGGTTCCTGTTGTGTGATCCTTCTTTATAGAAATAATTGCCTTGTCAGCTACTCAGTTTACTGAAAGCGAATCTTGGGGTTAAATATTTAATCTTCTTTGTGGCACGTTTCCCCGGGTGAGTTTTTTCATTATTTACAAGAGATTTATGGCTGCTCTGTTCATCTGAACTTTGTGTTTCTCCTATTTGAATACGTTGGAAAAGATACCTGTGGAGGGAGTGGAGGGCAGTGGTTCCTAGTTGTCAAGGTTCGATTGTTGCTGCTATATACACACTTATAAAGTCTTTCTTCATAGCGTGATGCCTCCTCCCTCAGGTGCTCAGCACCAAGCCTGCTGCTGCTCCCCTGAGTGTCTTCAAGGATGGCCTTACATGCAGCCTGATGTGAGGAGCATAAATTGCACAGCGCTTTGAAAAACACTTTGAGAATTTTTCTGACCATTGTCTTCCTACATCTGTACCAGTCTCCGCCTCTTCAGAGCATTTCTCTCTTAGATTAAAGCCTGGACTTTGGGGAAGTGGAGTTTCCTTAGATCCACTCTGTCCAGCTCCATCCGTTTCTCTTATTTACTTACAATGTTGTCACAACTTCAGACCTTAGTTTCCTGCCTGACTCTGACTTGGGAGTTTATCTATTTCTCTGCTGGTTTTGCTGGAAAAAAAAATGTACTTTGCAAGTGTTTCCTTTTGTTTTGTTGTATTGTTTTTGTTGTTCGAACTGGATTCCAGGGAAAGTGGGGAAATGTGGTTTCCATGAAAACCAGTCCTGTTAACGTTTAGAAATAATTTCACCCTGGTGTCTTGTTCCTCGAGATGATTTTGCACATGGAAGCTTGGGACCTTCATTTATTGATCAGCCACATTTACCTTACAATGTAAAAAGGCAAAGCCAAGCACAGCAAGGTTGGTTCACCTCTTCGTGAGCCTGTTCTTCCGCTGGACATAGAAGAAATTTCATCTTGAAGATTCAGACATATTGGCGTCTTCAGGAGTTTCGTTGTTGTTGACGCTGCTGCTGCAGCTGCTGCCACCACTACCACCACCATTTCTTTTGCTTGTCTTTATGATTGTCCATGTTGCAGAGATGAGGTGGTTAAAAGCGCCTTGTACCTTTGCAGAGAAGTTCAGTTCCCAGCAGCTACTTTGGGCAGCTTGCATCGACCTGTGTCTCCAGCCAAGGGGAACCTGGTGCCCTTTCTGGTCTCAGATGGCACATGTGTGTGCTCATGTGCGGGCGTGCATGTGCACACACACACACACACACACACACAAGTGCATGCACACACAAAGGCACACACGTGCATGGACACACATGCATGTGCACACACAATGCACGCACACACGTGCATGCACACACATGTGCGCACACACATGCATGTGCACGCACACACATGCATGTGCATGCACACACATGCATGCACACATGTGCACACACACATGCGTGTGTGTGCACACACGCATGTGTGCATACACATGCATACCTGCATGCACACACGTGCATGCACACACACACAGGTGCATGCATATGTGCATACACATTAAACAAAAGAAAATCTTTTTTCATTACCCAGGTTGATTTTACAGTCCTAGCAACAGCCCTTTTTACTAGAATTTAGCCAAAAATCTCCAAGCTTAATGTATTTAGGTTAAAAGGGAAAAATCTTCATTGTGAAAGTTTTTAGTCCAGTAAGTCTTCAAGTATTTTAAATCAACATCCTGTGTGCATGCTAACTTTTTAAGGAAAATGTGTGTGTTCAACTAATAGCATTTTTATGATGCTGTAGATAGCCTGAACAGAGGAAGAGACAAAATGGCCATATTTATAAACCGGAATACTAGTAATAATATTCCACATAGAATCACAGGCATTACATTATTTTTTTCTAGTAGCAATTATGCTTATTACCTACATCCCCATGTCCTACCATTTCAAAAGCTTTGTCCTTCATTCAAAAAATAGAAAATGCTTACTCAAACCAGGCCCTAGGTGAATGCGCAGGTTGCAGCAATAACCAGAAACAAACATGGCTCCTTGCTCATGCTTCCTCTTGTGCAACTATGAGATAAACATTAACTAACCACACAAGTGAATGCAAATTTTAAGGGCTGTTGCTTAAGCATTCTGAGGACTCGTCTCTGGTTTCTCAGTAATGTATTATCTGAAATCGGGGCAACCATTGCTCTACATATAGGAATAAGGACCTACACGGACTCAAGGCACTTGCTGTCCTGACCACCTCCATCAAGACCTGGCACACAGATCAGGCTGGTCCTAAATCCAGAATGTTTCCCCTTGTCTACCTTCCTGAGAATATATCTACACATACACACACACACACTCACACACACACTCACACACACACTCACACACACACACTCACACACTCACTCACACACACACTCACACACACACTCACTCACACACTCACACACACTCACACACACTCACACACACACTCACACACACACACACTCACACACACACTCACACACACACACACACACACACACACACACACACACACACACCCTTCCCTGATGAGATGGATGGCCAACAGGAAGTCAGGTCTACCGAGCGAGTATAATATAAAGATCAATCCCCAAGCAAGTCTTCTTAACATTCCAAGAATTTAGTGACCTGTGTGACCTTTAATCTTTCTGCTACTGATTAAATATTTCTCTCTAGCTACCATTTGGATTGGTGCTGCTGTAGCATATTGATGAGAAGTTCAGCACAACACAGCCTGCGATCAGGTTAAAATGAAAAACCGATATAAATGAGACAAGACCAGAACAAAAGCGTGAGAATCCAGCATAGCTAGGTCGATGTATCTGGAAAGATAAGACTTCTTCAAGACCCCAAAAGTCAAACTTCACTCTATATCTTTGTTTAGTGGGGGGGAGAGTTTGGTTGATATATATGATGCAGCCTGAAAACACCCTGTGTGGCATGAGGAGGGAAAAGCATGGGAGAGAAACCAGAGGACAAACAAACACACCAGACCCAAGGCTAGAGAAGGACAGCCAAAGCCAGGGCTGCTGGCAGGAGCCTGACTCCTGTCTTGTTGGAGCAAAGAGGGAGAGTAGAGAGTTCAGGGCCTGAGCTACTTGGTGACAGCCTAGGCTACATACAGAGTGAGAGTCTGTCTCAAAAAAAAAAAAAAAGACTATGGTAACCAGACTAAGATGATGGAGGTAGTAGAGAGGAGAGTGGGTACTTTACCCATGCTTTAGGGAAGTGTCCACAAGGTACTTGTGTTCCCGACTTGCTTAAAAGACGGTGGTTCCAGTCACTGAAGTAGGAAGTTCTGGAACTCCCAGTGTTTACTCTGTGGCTGGGTTTGGAGGCAGAAGGAGCCTGATTTTGAAGTCCCTAAGTTCATGGTCACTGTGGAAAGAAGGATACACTTAAGCTTTGTCTAATGGAAGAAATTCTCTCAAGGTCAAATTGCTCTTTGCGTTGCTGCTCCATCTATATTTTTCAGTGTGAATATTGTGCCCTTTGATAGAAAAAAACCACAAAAACAAAAGTTTGACAGCTTGCTGTTTTGTCTTTCCTCTCCTTCCTCCCCACTGCTCCTCCTCCTCCTCCTTCATCATCTGTTCACACTAAACCATCTGGACCAAGCCTTTGGATTTGCCCTCTCCTTCTAACTTATTTTAAAAGACCTCTGTAAAATACTTGAAGGCCTCGTTTCATTCTGAGTCTCCGTGCTTTTCTTACAGTTCTTCTAGACCAGTGGTTCCCAACCTGTACTTTGCAGCCCCTTTGAGGGTCAAACTGGCCCTGAGACCATCTGCATATCAGCTTTTTGCATTATATAACAGTAGCAAAGTTACAGTTGTGAACAACAACAACAGAAATATTTTTGTGGTTAGGGGTCACCATAACATGAGGAACTGTATTGAAGGGCGGCAACTGTATTAGGGGGTTGAGAACCACTGCTCTAGATGCTCACACTTAGCTGTGTGCTTCCTTGATTCTAACCCCACCAGCTCTGTTTAACACACATCTCCTTTGTCTGGGCACGTCAATACCCTCAGTGGACAGTCTAGTTTCCATGGCATTTCTCCTCCTGTCTTCAGCTAGCCCCTGATGTCTTCATGATTAAGTTTCATGGCCCTGTTTTCCTCCTTGAATCATCTATGCCTTCTTGTTATCTTATCAAAATCCAGTCTGGAGCCAGTGGTAGAATACTTAAGGCCCTAGATTCAGTCCATAGTACTTGGAGGAAAAAGGAAGGAAGGAGGGAGGGAGAGAGGGAGGGAGGGAAGGAGATTTTTAATAATAAAAATCCAGGGAGAGATATTGGGATTAAAGCTGAAGATCAGAGAAGCAAAGCGGCTAGCCACTAGACATTACAGAAGGACTTGACCATCTATAAAGTCCACACTTGAGAGCCATATCATAAAGTTGCAAAAGACCTCCTTCAAACTTCATGCTGTATGAGAGTTAATGATTTCATCTTGAGCCACCATCACAGGTGTCCTGTGGTCCATGCAGCCCACAGAGTATATAGGTTGTCACTCCTCCTGCTTTCTTTTGCTCAGTCATGTTATCCTGGCCTAGTGACAAACCCAGAAATGTTCTCACTGCTATGATTGGAGACTTTTGATTGAGAAAACTTCACTTCAATCAATGTTTGTTCCAGATAAAGTCAATGAATAAGGCAATATCACTATCACCTTTTTCTAAATATGAAAGGGAGGAGGAAGATGAATGTGCAGAGAATGTGTGGCTGTTGTTATTTTACCCTGGATCCCCAGGGTCTCCATGTATTTGCCATGTGAATGTTCTATCTACTTGGTGTGTGTACACACTTACCTTCAGAATCAGGAACTGCATCTAGCCTTTCATTGCCACGGAGACAACCAGACATGCCGTGATTCACAGATTGCTGGACTTTGGTACCTCATGTGGACTTCTCTCTGGCAGAATATAATTGCCCCCATGTGTGCCGGAAGTACCCCAAGAATTCACCAAAAGAATGAAAGAGAGCAGTGTCATTTTTGCTAGGACAGTGACATGCAAAGCAAGCGACTTAGCTGTCAAAGTGCTGCTCTCTACAGGATGGGGTTGTCTCCTGAGTGAGAGGCATCCATGGGAGGATTTGATTTCAGCTTTACTAGGAGGAAACTGGAAAGTTGTGCGTAGAGAGTTGCGAGCCTGCCATCGCAGCTCACTCTCCCTCCGCCCCCAAGTCCTGTGTTTACCGCCTGACTCGCACACTTTGCAAGTCACAGGCAGAGGCTAGAGGCTCTCAGCTGCATATACCACATCAAAGCTAACATGAATAATGAACTTAATTTTCCATAAGGACATTCTGTTTGGTGTTTCAGCTAATAAGGTAAGCAAACAGAGATCCTGGGCAGGGGATGAGAAGGAAATAGTTTGACTTCTGTGTTAAACTATAGTTTTTCTTTTAACAGTACTGGAGCTAATTTCAAATTTTATGGTGCCTGTGAATTTGGGGTGAAAATTCTATGACAAGATGAAATGATTGCTAATGATATCAAAGGGTCCCGGGAGAAACACAGCTTTTAATAAGAATGGTGTCGTATATATATTTTTATCATCTGTGGTACAGGATGAGTTTAGCTAAACAGGGAAATATTTAGGTTCAGCCATGATTGACTAAATCATTTAAGTATTGACTGTTGATGTTTGTCGTGATGTAATATAAATCGACAGTGATATTTGTTCTCAAGAAAGGAGGCTGTCTACATCACGCTGTTTTCAGAATCATTCCATTTCTAAGTATGTGTTATTCTAGAATAGGTAGTGATTTTCAGCTGCTAAAATTACTCTACAGCATTGCTTTAGGTGGGTTTTATCTTGTGAGAGTATATTTTTAAAATAGCAGCATCGTAGTAACGTGAGTTTCTCTTGTCACTTTCCTGATTGTCCATGGCTGCAAAGATTTCAGTTCGTATGGGAAATGTGGTTGTTCCCAAGTTCATGAAAGTGGGAGCTATCATATCAGAGATTTTTCTCAATTCCTTGGCTATATCCCACAAGCAAGAAGTAGAGAAATAGTCACTGGTTTGGCTTCATTCGGCAATTCTGCTCTCTCTCTCTCTCTCTCTCTCTCTCTCTCTCTCTCTCTCTCTCTCTCTCTCTCTGTGTGTGTGTGTGTGTGTGTGTGTGTGTGTGTGTGTGTGTGTGTGTGTGTGTGTAACACGGGAGCAGGGGTCTCTTGGTTCTGTTTGAATCTTCCCATGAATCCCAGAAACCAGCAAGGGTTTATGGGGATAGAAAAGAAATTGTGATCTAGTCTATCAGGCTGGCAAGGGTGGAAAATATACCAGAGTTTGTGTCTGCAGGAATTCTGGGATCTCACTGCTGTGTCATCTGAAAATCAGACTCGAGTCTCCCAAAGTAGGTGACCTCAAAAGGTATTAGGTCTACTCACATACAGCAGAGTACAGGGGAATGAATCTTGGAGAAACAGAAAGGAACTAATTTTCTCTTGTCCCTCTTGTCTCATCTTTCCACTCTGGTTTTCTGCATGGGAAGTGAACTAGGTAGAGGCTCCTAGGTTTTGTTCATTGAAACTCTCTCAACACCACAGTGACTTTACATACAAACCTCTCTCACTTCCTCACCATGGACTCTGAACTCCATTGTCTCTGAAAGTATAAACAGGGTTCTAAGAGTGTAGACATGAGTAGACCAACAGTAACTTTAATACTGCCCCAACTATCATCCAAGGCCCACCTACAAATTTTAGGCACTTCTCTTGAGATGCTAGTTTAGTAAGTAAAGGGTGGCATTTAGTTTCTCACAGTTAATTTTTTAGAGCAATGACACATGTTACCTGCTCATATTGCATGGTTTTAAATGTGTATAATTTCACAGACATTTGGTGTGAAGACAGCTGTTTCAGAAGCACTGGAGCTGTGACTTGTCTGGGGTCTGAAAGCATGTCTTTGGTGTCCTCTTTTTCTCCACACTCTTGCTCACATTTCATCTCTCTAAAGTTTCCTTGGCTATCCCAGGCATTGTTTCTGCTTCTTTTTTCCCAATATCCCCCCATTTCTGTTCTCTGAAGTGCCTTTAATTCAGAGCCTCATGTCTACCTGAAAGCTGTGGGAAGTACAAAACAACCCTGTGTCATCTCTAAATTGTGGCATTCCATTTCCTGGCACAGGTGAAACAAGACATATACGCCCCCCATGACCTTCTGTCCACTATTGTCTCCTGAAATCAACTCAGTGATCAACATGATCAAGACTGGTCAGCACCTCTCACAGGATCTTTGTTCAGTACGGTGACTATAGTATAAAGGAAATGGAAATTTCTGCCCTTTGGGGTACTTTTTGGTCCCACCACATGCAAGCCATGTGTCATTTACACAGCTGAACATTGACTCTTTCCGTGTTGTAATGGAGAAAATGAGAGAAAGCAGTACCCCCACATTACACATGCACACACACTCGCACACACGCATGCACACACAGGTGTTCTCTCTCACACAAACACTCACACACATGCAAACATGCACACATGCACACACATGCACTCTCTCACACACATGCACACACACTCGCACACACATACTCACACACAGGTGCTCTCTCTCACAAACACACACATGCACACTCACAACACTCACACATATGCACTCTCACACACATGCACACGC